>NW_026875733.1:0-181647 GCF_032173495.1 Musca vetustissima | reverse complement strand
CCTCAGAAAAAAATATTTAAAAAATCCACGCCTTATGTGGGCCTCAGAAAAAAATATTTAAAAAATCCACGCCTTATGTGGGCTTCAGAAAAGATTATTTAAAAAATCCCCGCCTTATGTGGGCCTCAGAAAAGATTATTTAAAAAAATCGACGCCTTATGTGAGCCTCAGAAAAGATTATTTAAAAAATCCACGCCTTATGTGGGCCTCAGAACAGATTATTTAAAAAATCCACGACTTATGTGGACCTCAGAAAAAATTATTTAAAAAATCCACGCCTTATGTGGGCCTCAGAAAAGATCATTTAAAAAATCCACGCTTTATGTGGGCCTCAGAAAAGATTATTTAAAAAATCCACGCCTTATGTGGGCCTCAGAACAGATTATTTAAAAAATCCACGACTTATGTGGACCTCAGAAAAAAATATTTAAAAAATCCACGCCTTATGTGGGCCTCAGAAAAAAATATTTAAAAAATCCACGCCTTATGTGGGCCTCAGAAAAAAATATTTAAAAAATCCACGCCTTATGTGGGCCTCAGAAAAAAAATATTTAAAAAATCCACGCCTTATGTGGGCCTCAGAAAAAAATATTTAAAAAATCCACGCCTTATGTGGGCCTCAGAAAAAAATATTTAAAAAATCCACGCCTTATGTGGGCCTCAGAAAAAAATATTTAAAAAATCCACGCCTTATGTGGGCCTCAGAAAAAAATATTTAAAAAATCCACGCCTTATGTGGGCCTCAGAAAAAAATATTTAAAAAATCCACGCCTTATGTGGGCCTCAGAACAGACTATTTAAAAAATCCGCGCCTTATGTGGGCCTCAGAACAGACTATTTAAAAAATCCGCGCCTTATGTGGGCCTCAGAAAAGATTATTTAAAAAATCCACGCCTTATGTGGGCCTCAGAAAAGATTATTTAAAAAATCCACGCCTTATGTGGGCCTCAGAAAAGATTATTTAAAAAATTCACGCCTTATGTGGGCCTCAGAAAAGATTATTTAAAAAATCCACGCCTTATGTGGGCCTCAGAACAGATTATTTAAAAAATTCACGCCTTATGTGGGCCTCAGAAAAAAATATTTAAAAAATCCACGCCTTATGTGGGCCTCAGAAAAAAATATTTAAAAAATCCACGCCTTATGTGGGCCTCAGAAAAAAATATTTAAAAAATCCACGCCTTATGTGGGCCTCAGAAAAAAATATTTAAAAAATCCACGCCTTATGTGGGCCTCAGAAAAAAATATTTAAAAAATCCACGCCTTATGTGGGCCTCAGAAAAAATATTTAAAAAATCCACGCCTTATGTGGGCCTCAGAAAAAACCAATGATCGGAGCAGTATAGTCGGACGGGGCCGACCATATGATACCCTACACAACTTCCACGAAAATCTAACGTTCTGTGGCACCACTACATTCTGAGCTATGTTAATATTTCGCGGCATTACAAACTCTTGACCGAATAGAGGTCAACAAATATTACTAATTTTCAGTACAGCTCTTCGAATTACTTGTCCAGATTCCCTTCAACGTGGGTTGTGCTGTGATGTTCGGCTTTCAATTGTGGCCTATAGATCGACTAGAAAAAAACACAAAAAATTAAGTTTTCGGTCCACTTCATCCCAATATTACTATCTGATCACCATCGCAAATTATAGGCGTTGTTCTTGGCCATACCTGGTCCTCATGGAAAATTTCAATACGATCAACGCTACATTTCCGCCCTAAATAATATATGAATACGTAAGCACCTGCAAATATTTAAGAGTAACTCCCACATCCGAGTACATACGACCATATACTTGTATCAATTTAAAAATCAGCCACTCCTCTTGGATGTACTATCCACATCTCGGGTCTATGTCCTTGAGGGGTAAATATGTACGTTACAGAAAACACATTTTGTAATTTTTCACACAAATGTAAGGGTCCATTTGACCCACTAAATATTAACCGATCTTTATCGATCTAATACTTTGTACCGATCCCCTTCTCCATGTATGGCGATGTTTGCGCCATAATTGAAGCCTCTGGAGCGACCAGAAAATCAGACAAAAAATAAAGTTTTTGATCCATTTCATCCCCTAAATATTAACCGATCTTTACCAAAACAATAGGGGTCTTCATTGGCCAGAACCCATCCTACGTGTAAAATTTCGTGAAGATTGCTCCATAACTGTGGCCTGCATCGTGTTTACATATTATAATGGACAGACGGACAGACGAACGGACACACATGTCTAGATCGAATCAGCTAGTCGAGATATGACGATCGGTATACTTATAGGTGGGTCTAGAGCCAATATTTCGCGGCGTTACAAACTCTTGGGGCTGCACAAAGCTATAATACCCTGACAACATAGTTGTATAGGGTATACAAATCCACGCCTCATATACACCTTGAAAAAATAACTTAAAATATCTCCGACCTTTCCAGTCTCTGTTAGGCACATGTGATAGTATGTTTCCACCCCCCTTTCCCCTATACCCCTTCCTTCATTATTGTGCGTATCCTTTTGTCATTTAGAACGTATCATAAAATTATAAATTCTATTAACTTTGAAGCTTTTGTAATGCACAGATGCCTTTATGTCCAATATTTTGCGTCAAGCTAGAGTAGAGGTAGAGTCCTGCAAGTGGCAGGACCATTCAATCATGTGAGTAACTAAGCGTCAAACATCAGTCCCTTCGCAATAGATGTTCGTTGAGGTGCCTCCCTTAGAAAAAACTACATTAGTCCTTTATTAAGTTATACACTGGAAACAACAAAGGACTCACACACACACACACACATACATAACCAATACTATCAAAGGCTCCATTCTACCTTCTATGGAAGGTTCGCTAGTATTAGTTTATTTACTTATCATCATACAGACATTTTTATCGTATTTATAATGACCTCCTGCACCACAAGTCTAGTCGTGGCTGGTTCGGTTGTTTGTATGTGTGAGTGTGTGTGTGTATGTGTATGTCTGAATTACACCTAGTGGTGAATATATTCCTGCTTATTGTGTGTTCAATGGACACATTAATGCTACTGCGAGTCCTTTTTATTGTTATGGTAATGGTGCTACTTCCGTTTTGCAATGTATTCCATTCTGCACACACTCACACACACACATACTTTCAGAAAACACATTACTGTCATTTATTTGTTTCGATGTGTCTGTGTGTGAGAGGGACAGGGGTTTTATGTACGAGTTTGACTTTTATGCTCTGACAGGGCATCATACATGAAAGGCGAACCATTAGAAGAACAAGAAGATATAGCGGTAAATAAAATTGTATAGGGTTTTTAAAAAACGAGGGAGGTATGGGAAGTATTTCCTGCAAAAGGATAACAAATGCAGAACATCAAAAAATTAGCGCTTTCACATCATGCGGTCCTCTTAGAAATGTAGCAACACTTTTTCATATTTCCAGCATCCTTGTTGTTGTTGTTGTGCTGTATGTCATAAAAGTCCTCATGTCCACGACATCTTGAATGGTAATTTCATCAATGCATTTTGTTGTTATTGTTGTAATGTAATTTCGCATAAATTTTGTGGTAACACATAAAACGGATGCTGTTGCCGCCGCTGCCATGGACAATTTTTTTTTTAAATATTTTTTAAGTGGATTTTTAAAGATATTTTTTCAAGCTTCTACACATTTAGAAAAAAAATCCACGCTTTCTGTAGTGCCTTCAAAAATTAATTTTAAAAAATTGAGCGGAGCAGTATAGTCGGACGGGGCCGACCATATGATCCCCTACACAACTACTACGAAAAGCAAACCTTCTGCGGTTCTATATTCTGAGCCTGGGCAATATTTCGTAGTATGTGTACCCTTTTTACCGATTATAGATCAACAACTCCAAATTCTAACCCTGGCATATTTTCCAATTTTTTTTCTCTATGTGAATTTTTACGCCATAAAATAGAAAATTGGTAACTTTAGGTTTTGACCGATCATCATCTCAACAGCCGCTCTAAGTATTTGGTGAGATCCCCTTCACCTTGTAAAATATGTGATGTACTTACTTACTTAGCTGCCTTCTTACAGAACGGTTGTTCCATAAGCCGAGCTTAAAAAAGAGTTCGAAGCGCGTCGGTCTTGTGCGCATCCTTTCCAATTTGAAAGACCACGTTCCACGATATTGTTTTCTACTTGGTCTTTCCATCTCTCACTCGCTTTTATATGCCGTTTGAGCTGGGGAATTCTCATTCATTCGCACAACATGGCCTAGCCATCGTAGTCGCTGCAGCTCAATACGACTGACTATGTCCAAGTCCGCATATAAATTGTAAAGCTCGTGGTTCATATGACGCCGATATTCACCGTCGACGCAGAATTTTTCTTTCAAACACCCCAAGAGCTGCCACATCTGCTTGCGCAAGTACCCATGCTTCAGATGCATATAACAGCACGGGTAGTATCAGCGTATTGTACAGTGCGAGTTTGGTCTGGCGGGAGGTGGCCTTGTTCCTAAACTGCTTACTTAGACCATAGTAGCATCTGTTGGCCATCCCAATCCTTCTCCGAATTTCAAGCTGGATGTCATTCGTTTTATTTATGGCGGTACCAAGGTATCTGAAAGTGTTTTATGCGAGTACCTGCCCATAGGCCTACCTCGCAGTGGCTGAGCCACAGGCGGATATGCGCCCACCAGCACCAAAGTGCTGTACCAATCGGAGAGCATGCAGAAGGCATACACTCCCCTTGGTGAGGGGCGAAACCACAACCCCCGCGAAGCTCCCCAGGGGCCACACCAACTGTCAGGCAGGATCAACAGATCCAGGGGCACCTGACACCCGCGGTACGGAAAACCTCCGCTCAGGCTCGAGACCGAAGCCTCTCCCAGTTCGACACAAGTCCGGGCTGGTATCCCATAACAAAAATAACAACGGCAGCAAATAACCGCAGGTGACAAGGAAGACCATGCCACAAGCAGTGGCGACGATGAACAAATGCACACAACACAAACAATTAACATGCTGTCCTCACGGACTGCACAAAGGGTCCAAGGACCGCGGCAACGGACATCACAAGACAAACAATGAACGAAACTGCCCTCACGGGCAGCCTTCACGACATCCACAACCGCAGAAGTGACTTCCGCGAAGTAGAAACACCGCGAACCTCCCACGATGCAGAAACAACAGCAGAGCACAACAGCCACAGCTCTCCACCAACAACCGCACCAAACCGCACCAACCCACCACCACCCGGTGCAACCGAACAAACCCAACTGCAAGGGGGCTATGCACGAGAACCACCTCCGCTAAGTACTGTCTTTCTCCTAAATGCTTTACGAGCAAAACTACTTAAACAACTAAAGGTCCGATCGTCTTCAATCGCCCTACTGAAATCCCACCCCGCCCCTCCATTCGATATACCCATACTTGCTAAATCTCTAATGTCATCATAGTCGTGTCATCCTTGCGCAGGGGCCATGCTAATCTTCTCTGTATCGTTCCAATTTTAGTATATGTTCTGCCCAAGCAAGGTATATAAAGTCTTTAACTACCTCGAAGCTGTAGTTCTTAAGTTCCACAGTTGTTCCTAGTCTACTGGACGTAAGCTTTGTCTTCTCGCCGTTTACTCCCAGACACACTTTGGTAGACTCCTTCTCAATTTGTTCAAAGGTGGCTTTTATCGCTCGCAATGTTCGGCCCATTCTATCGATGTCATCGGCGTACTCGCCTACGCTTGGTGTACGCTACATGTGTTGCTTGGTGTACAGAGTGCCATCTCTGTTCACATCAGCGTCTCGTATGACCTTTTCCAGCAGGATGTTAAAAAGATCACACAACAAACTGTCACCTTGTCTGAATCCTCGTTCGGTATTGAAAGGCTCCGATAGGTCCTTTCCGACTTTAACTGCTGACCTTGTGCCACTTAAAGTTATCCTGCATAGCCGTACTAATTTTGCAGGAATGCCGAACGTAGACACGGATTTATACACCTCTGAACGGATAGGGCTGTCGAATGCGGCTTTATAGTCTACGAATAGGTGCAATGTGTCGATGTGTTTTTCGTAAGTCTTTTCCAGGATTTGGCGCAGAGTGAAAATCTGGTCAATGGTGGATTTGCCAGGTCTGAAGCCGCATTGGTATGATCCGATAAAGTCATTGATCATTGGCTTCAATCGTTCACACAGCACACTCGATAGCACTTTATATGCGATAGGAAGAAGTCTAATTTCTCTATAGTTGGCACATATCATATTGTCTCCTTTTTTGTGCGCGGGACACAGGATACTGAGGTTGAAATCAATGGACATGCATTCCTCTAGTCAAATTGTACTAATCAGCTGGTGCATGCTCCTCACCAGCATCTGACCACCAGTCTTGAATAGTTCACCTTGTAACCCATTGGCACCTGCGGCTTTATTATTCTTCAGCCGATTAATTGCTATTCTGACCTCATCTTGACTAGGTGGTATACACTCTTTACAATCATCTCTTATTGGTTCTGGGGTATATTCTTCACCGCCACCATATGATACCAGAAGCTTTTCAAAATTATCCTTCCAGATCCCCAACACACTGTCTGTCTCTGTCACCAGGTTGCCTTCTTCATCTCTACAGAAGGATGTGCCTGCACCAAAACCTTAGGTTTGGTGTTTTACTTGTTGGTAAAATTTCCGGACTTCATTCTGACTCCTGTATATCTCGATTTGCTCACGCTCACGTTTTTCTTGTTCTTTCTTCTTTTTTCTGAAAACACGTTTCAGCTCTCTCCTTTTCTCCCGATAATTCTCCATCACATTACGTGTTGCAAATGTCTGCAGGGTTGCCCTATACTCTGCGTTTTCCAGATCAGTAGCATTACGACACTACTGGTGGTTTTTTGGTACCCAAGTGTTGCTTTGACTGCAGTTTGTAGGGAGTGGGCAATTCTGTGCCATTGTGCTGCTATACTATTATCGGGACAAGCATTGTTTTCGTCAAGCAGGTGGACAAGTTGAGCGGAGTAGGCCTCGTCTACCTGTTGTGTTTGCAAAATTTCGACGTCGTGTTTCCGTGTTGTGTTAGATCGCACCTTTGCTGCTACATTAATACGAGTGCGAACGTTGGCTGCCACAAGGTAATGGTCGGAATCGATATTCCCTCCTCGAATCGAACGTCATAAACACTGGATGAATGCCTTCCGTGTATCACAACATGATCAATTTGATTTCTCGTTGCTTGATCGGGAGAAATCCAGGTGGCCTGGTGTATATCGAGATGCTTGAATCTGCTGCTGCTTACTACCATGTTTTTTGCTGCCGCGAAGTCAATCAACGTCATGCCGTTGTCGGATGTTTCTTCATGAAGGCTGAATTTTCCGACGGTGTGACCAAGGGTATTTTCTCTTCCGATTTTTGCATTAAAATCTCCTAGCAGAATTTCAATATCATGGCCAGGTCAGCGATCATATACTGTTTCTAGGCGCTCATAAAATACATCTTTGGTCTGCTTATTATACCCTACACAACTATGTTGTCAGGGTATTATAGCTTTGTGCAGCCCCAAGAGTTTGTAACGCCGCGAAATATTGGTCCTAGACCCACCTTTAAGTATACCGATTGACATATCTCGACTAGCTGAGTCGATCTAGACATGTGTGTCCGTCCGTCCGTCTGTCCATTATAATTTGTAAACACGATACAGGCCACAGTTATGGACCAATCTTCAATAAATTTTGCATGTAGGATGGGTTTTGGCCAATGAAGACCCCTATTGTATTTCTTAAAGATCGGTTAATATTTAGGGGATGAAATAAACCAAATACTTAATTTTTGTCGGTTTTTTGGTCGCTCTAAGGCCGCAATTATGGCCCGAACATCGTGAAATTTTACATGGAGAAGGGAATCGGGCCAAAGAATAAACATGCCTGTTTTGTTGAAGATCGGTGAAAATTTAGCGGTTCAAATGGACCCTGACTGGGGTATATATTTGCACCTGAAGGTCTTAGACCCGTGAAGTTGATAGTATGTTCAAGAGGAGTGGTTGACCTTTAAATTGATACCAATTATATTGTCGTATGTACTCGGATGCGGAACCTACACATAAATATTTACAGATGCTTACGTATTCATATATTATTTAGTAACCCATTACCACACTAGAGGGCGGATATATAGGGCTGATCGCTTTGAAATTTTTCATGGGTATGGTCACCGATAACGCCTTTAATTTTCGGTGATGATCAGATTATAATTTTGGGATGAAGTGGACCGAACACTTATTTTTTTGGTGTTTTTTTACGAGTAGATCTATAGGCCAAAATTGAAAGCCGAACATCACAACACAACCCACGGTGAAGGGAATCTGGACAAGTGATTAGAAGGGATTTACTGAATATTTGTAATATTTGTTGGCCTCTAGTCGGTCAAGAGGGTGCAAACATCGCGAAATAGTGTCCAAGCTCAGAATATAGAACCACAGAAAGTTATAGTTTCGTGGAAGTTGTGTAGGGTATCATATGGTCGGCCCCGTCCGACTATACTGCCCCGCTCACTGGTTTTAAATCTACTTCAAGCCCTTGAGTGCGTATGGGTAATATGCAATTAAAATATTTCATTACTCACACGCAATATGGCCAGACATGTGTTGCGGATTGCAGTTGCATGAACAATTGTGACAGAATAAACATATAAGGGACGTTACTAAAAAAATATATTTTTCCTTCTAAGAAAAACATTTACACACACACTTACACTGCGTAACATAAATGGAATATCAAAGGTAACAAAAAAAAAATAAGTAGGGACGGCGTCAAAGCCGAAACATTAAAAGGAGTAACAAAATCTAAATTGCGTTTTAAGTGAACTGCAACATAAAACAGGAGAGCGGCGAACATACAAGTGGCAAGCAGTCAAGCAAGTGGCTGTCGTGCATTCAGTCACTCACTCAGTCAGTCAGTGTGTTTTACATGACACACAATCAATGTTAATGATGACGAAGTTGACATATTACAAGCTACACCTTGTGTTAGCTTCGCTTCCAGGTGCTTTGATGTTACGATGGCTAACAGAGGGGAGGGGCACAAAAGGAGGAAAGGTTTTGAAACAGTGGTAGCGTTCTCAGTGGAGTAGATATGAATACAATATTTTATCCCTCCATAAGCAGCATTTATTCAAATTCAAAATCCTAACAACCACTTTGCTTTCGCACACCCTGCCCCATCCAACAGCGAAGCTTCAATACTGCCGCCAGCCAGCTTCACCGGGATTGATGCAAACTCCATTTGGATTATAATATGAATGTGAAAACAAATACATAAAACCAAGTTATAAATGTGTCTGGATATTGACTCCGGGGCGAAAATATACTTTACAGAAATATAAACATAAATTGTTACCAAAAACAACTAGGTGAACAAGGTTCAATTCGAAGTTCAAGTAATGTAGCGGAAATATACCGACAAACACTTAAAACATAAAAATGTTTTCAAGGGGAGTAGGGGTGGGGATTTTTTAAATAAGTTTTTTCAGGGCCTACAAAAGGCGTAGATTTTTTAAATAATTTTTTTCCACGGTATACCTAAGGCGTGGATTTTTTAAATAATTTTTTCCAAGGTATACTTAAGGCGTGGATTTTTTAAATAATTTTTTCCAAGGTATACTTAAGGCGTGGATTTTTTAAATAATTTTTTCCAAGGTATACTTAAGGCGTGGATTTTTTAAATAATTTTTTCCAAGGTATACTTAAGGCGTGGATTTTTTAAATAATTTTTTCCAAGGTATACTTAAGGCGTGGATTTTTTAAATAATTTTTTCCAAGGTATACTTAAGGCGTGGATTTTTTAAATAATTTTTTCCAAGGTCCACATAAGGCGTAGATTTTTTAAATAATTTTTTTCCAAGGTATACTTAAGGCGTGGATTTTTTAAATAATTTTTTTCAAGGTATACTTAAGGCGTGGATTTTTTAAATAATTTTTTCCAAGGTATACTTAAGGCGTGGATTTTTTAAATAATTTTTTCCAAGGTATAGTTAAGGCGTGGATTTTTTAAATAATTGTTTTCCAAGGTCCACATAAGGCGTAGATTTTTTAAATAATTTTTTTCCAAGGTCCACATAAGGCGTGGATTTTTTAAATAATTTTTTCCAAGGTATACTTAAGGCGTGGATTTTTTAAATAATTTTTTCCAAGGTATACTTAAGGCGTGGATTTTTTAAATAATTTTTTCCAAGGTATACTTAAGGCGTGGATTTTTTAAATAATTTTTTCCAAGGTATACATAAGGCGTGGATTTTTTAAATAATTTTTTTTCCAAGGTATACTTAAGTCGTGGATTGTTTAAATAATTTTTTCCCAAGGTATACTTAAGGCGTGGATTTTTTAAATAATTTTTTCCAAGGTATATATATCCACGCATTAATATATTCCTTCAAAAAATATTCATTGATAAATCATTCATTGTGCCTCTAATAGTCCTTGATGGCTTCAATGTGCCTTAGGCAATTTCGTTTGATCCTTTTTAGTTTGATTTAATATGCGCCGTACATGCAATCACTATGACAAAGACTACTTTTAAGCAATATTTTCCTACGCTCACTTCTCCTGCTGTCCAACTTCTCCCTCTCTCCATCATATTTCCATATTTTCCCCATCACAAACATTGACATCCTACATTACCCTTATAGCTGCAAAGAAAAAAAGGACAATAGTTCCATGTTAACGGTTCCGTCTATTTCATTTCTTTGTTATGGGTGGAAAATCAACACTTTTATGTTTCGGCTATGGTAGTACCAATTTTCCTAGCCTCAAACGCCACCACAAAAACATTGACAACTTTTATACACATTCTTAAGGTCCTTTGGAACTTCCTGGCAATTTTGTTCCATCGTTTTTTTTTTCTTCATCGAAGGCTGTCATGCACCTCTATTGTTATGATGGAAAATGGGTTCGAAGTATATTTTCGTTGTTGTTGCTGGTTTTGCTGTTATTTTCGATATTTTCAATAACTCAACGAAGCGAACTCGGGGAAGTGTTATGTTCGCTGCTGTAAGTACAGCTCTTTCAATTCACATCATCTTTACCGTCGTCATCATCATTATCGTCTTCATCAATATGAATTTTATGTCATGAAGTTAATGTGTGTGATGGAGGGTTGTCTTTGGAGGATATTATTGGGTTCCATAAAAGATGCAAGAAAATATTGATGTACTACATGTGTGAGTGTGTGTGTGAAGGGCAGAGACAATAGCTCCTTCACCATGTACATACATTTTTTATGCATTATTGCCTTTATAGACTTTTATTCAAAAATGTGTCTTTTGGTTTGTAAGCTTCTTTTTACACTCCGACACTCTACAGCAGGGCTTGTGTATACCACGAAACAATTATTTTAAAAATCCACGTCTTATATAGACCACGAAAAAAATTATTTTAAAAATGCACGCCTTATATAGACCACGAAAAAAATTATTTTAAAAATCCACGCCTTATATAGACCACGAAAAAAATTATTTTAAAAATCCACGCCTTATATAGACCACGAAAAAAAATTATTTTAAAAATCCACGCCTTATATAGACCACGAAAAAAAATTATTTTAAAAATCCACGCCTTATATAGACCACGAAAAAAATTATTTTAAAAATTCCACGCCTTATATAGACCACGAAAAAAACTATTTTAAAAATCCACGCCTTATATAGACCACGAAAAAAATTATTTTAGAAATCCACGCCTTATATAGACCACGAAAAAAATTATTTTAAAAATCCACGCCTTATATAGACCACGAAAAAAAATATTTTAAAAATCCACGCCTTATATAAACCACGAAAAAAAATATTTTAAAAAATCCACGCCTTATATAGACCACGAAAAAAAATTATTTTAAAAATTCCACTCCTTATATAGACCACGAAAAAAATTATTTTAAAAATTCCACGCCTTGGATAGACCACGAAAAAAATTATTTTAAAAATCCACGCCTTATATAGACCACGAAAAAAATTATTTTAAAAATCCACGCCTTTATTTTAAAAATGCACGCCTTATATAGACCACGAAAAAAATTATTTTAAAAATCCACGCCTTTATTTTAAAAATGCACGCCTTATATAGACCACGAAAAAAATTATTTTAAAAATCCACGCCTTATATAGACCACGAAAAAAATTATTTTAAAAATCCACGCCTTATATAGACCACGAAAAAAAATTATTTTAAAAATCCACGCCTTATATAGACCACGAAAAAAATTATTTTAAAAATCCACGCCTTATATAGACCACGAAAAAAATTATTTTAAAAATCCACGCCTTATATAGACCACGAAAAAGATTATTTTAAAAATCCACGCCTTATATAGACCACGAAAAAAAAATTATTTTAAAAATCCACGCCTTATATAGACCACAAAAAAAAAATTATTTTAAAAATCCACGCCTTATATAGACCACGAAAAAAAAATATTTTAAAAACCCACGCCTTATATAGACCACGAAAAAAATTATTTTAAAAATCCACGCCTTATATAGACCACGAAAAAAATTATTCTAAAAATCCACGCCTTATATAGACCACGAAAAAAATTATTTTAAAAATCCACGCCTTATATAGACCAGGAAAAAAATTATTTTAAAAATTCCACGCCTTATATAGACTTCGAAAAAAAAACTATTTTAAAATCCTGTTAGAGGATAAATGCGTCGACTGCCTTCTCTTATGTTTCTTCTGCCATTAAATGTCCTTGTACTGATGGAAACAAAAGATCTTTTAAAAATTATTCATGACATGAACGAGTTTTGAAGTTGAGGTATAAAAAAACAATACCTTCCCCCCAAATGGCAACATTTATAAAGACTCACACATATGCATTCTCATATGGGTACTCAGTGTGTATGTTAGACCACATTACGTTCGATCACTTCAATTCAATTTCATTTCATCACACTTTAATGTAACAAGGAAGAAGGGCTTTAGCCGAAACAAAGGAAAAAAAGGCCACCCCGCCATGGAATTTTTCACGAGGCACTTTACAGTTACAAAATACCGCAGCATTCCCCGGACCGCAGCACTTTATGCCCCCTAACGTCGTCCATGTTGCTATTCTTCAATTCCAGATTGCCGCTTCAATGTTTTATGTCATCCATTGTATGGAATTTATGATGGGACCTGTATCGCTTGTATCAGCCCCAAAGGGTTCTTGCGTTCGGTCGCTTCACTACCCTATGCATGGTTATTGTTGTTGTTTTATGCTTCTTTATATTATTTTTTTTTTTTGAGCAAATGGGAAAAAGAACAACGTTTGTCGTTATTCGGGTGAATTTTTGTTTTTTTTGTTCCTTCTTTTTGAACACTTTCTATTATATTTCAATATTTTTATAGTAGTTGCGATTTGTGTGTGAAGGAGTCTTGTTTGCCTTTTTCTTGTTCATTCTTTTGATATTTGTGCATAATGGCATTGTATATTTTTGTGGAGTTAGTTATAGAGGATGAAAAAATAGAGTTTTTCCTTCGACTACTTTTCATAATATTTTCTTTTTTCTTTTTCTATATAACGAAAACAAAATCATTCATTCTTCATTCAATGTTTGGAATGCAAATTCGATGTTATTTTAGTGACAGAGGTTGAAAGGAAATAATGAACAGTGGGCCTTGGAAGAAAATTATTTAATAAATCCACGCCTTATATACAACTTAGAAAACATTATTTAAAAAATCCACGCCTTATATACAACTTAGAAAAAATTATTTAAAAAATCCACGCCTTATATACAACTTAGAAAACATTATTTAAAAAATCCACGCCTTATATACAACTTAGAAAAAATTATTTAAAAAATCCACGCCTTATATACAACTTAGAAAAAATTATTTAAAAAATCCACGCCTTATATACAACTTAGAAAACATTATTTAAAAAATCCACGCCTTATATACAACTTAGAAAAAATTATTTAAAAAATCCACGATATACAACTTAGAAAACATTATTTAAAAAATCCACGCCTTATATACAACTTTGAAAAATTATTTAAAAAATCCACGCCTTATATAGGTGGGCCTCAGAAAAAATTATTTTAAAAATCCACGCCTTATATAGGTGGGCCTTGGAAAAAAGTTATTTAAAAAATCCACGCCTTATATAGGTGGGCCTTGGAAAAAAATAATTAAAAAATCCACGCCTTATATAGGTGGGCCTTGGAAAAAAATTATTTAAAAAAGCCACGCCTTATATAGGTGGGCCTTGGAAAAAATTATTTAAAAAAGCCACGCCTTATATAGGCCTCAGAAAAAATTATTTAAAAAAGCCACGCCTTATATAGGCCTCAGAAAAAATTATTTAAAAAATCCACGCCTTATATAGGTGGGCCTCAGAAAAAATTATTTAAAAAATCCACGCCTTATATAGGTGGGCCTCAGAAAAAATTATTTAAAAAATCCACGCCTTAAATAGGTGGGCCTCAGAAAAAATTATTTAAAAAATCCACGTCTTATATAGGTGGGCCTTGGAAAAAAAATATTTAAAAAATCCACGCCTTATATAGGTGGGCCTTGGAAAAAAATTATTTAAAAAATCCACGCCTTATATAGGTGGGCCTTGGAAAAAAATTATTTAAAAAATCCACGCCTTATATAGGTGGGCCTTGGAAAAAATTATTTAAAAAATCCACGCCTTATATAGGTGGGCCTTGGAAAAAAATTATTTAAAAAATCCACGCCTTATATAGGTGGGCCTTGGAAAAAAATTATTTAAAAAATCCACGCCTTATATAGGTGGGCCTTGGAAAAAAATTATTTAAAAAATCCACGCCTTATATAGGTGGGCCTTGGAAAAAAATTATTTAAAAAATCCACGCCTTATATAGGTGGGCCTTGGAAAAAAATTATTTAAAAAATCCACGCCTTATATAGGTGGGCCTTGGAAAAAAATTATTTAAAAAATCCACGCCTTATATAGGTGGGCCTTGGAAAAAAATTATTTAAAAAATCTACGCCTTATAAAGGCTTCAGAAAAAAATGATTTAAAAAATCCATGCCTTATATTACTTAATAACTTAGTTGGCTTGTGACAGAACTTACGTTCTATAAGCCGAGCTTAGAAAAGATTTCCAGGCTCGTCGGTTTTTTGCCCAGTTTTTCCAATTTGAAAGACCATTTTCGGCGATATTGTCTTCAACTTGATCTTTCCAACGTAGTCTTGGCCTTCCCCTTCTGCTCGAACCATCAGCTGGTTCACTTTTATATGCCTTCTCCGCTGGGGCATCTCCATCCCTTCTCACAACATTATCTAGCCAACGTAGTCGCTGCAGCTCAACACGTCTAATAATGCCGATGTCCGAGAATAGCTGGTACAACTCGTGGTTCATTTGACGGCGATATTCACGTCAACACTCCAAGAGCTGCTTGCGTAAGTATCCAAGCTTCTGATCCGTATAACATCACGGGTAGTATCAGCGTCTTGTAGAGTGTGATTTTGGTCTGGCGGGAGGTGGCCTTGCTTTTGAGTTGTTTGCACAGACCCATTATGTCGATGTCATCAGCGTAGGCGAGTAACATGTGTTCTTTGGTGTTCAGAGTGCCATTTCTGTTCTCTTTTGCCTCTCGTATGACCTTTTCCAGCAGGATGTTAAAAAGATCACACGACAAACTGCCACCTTGTCTGAATCCTCGTTCGGTATTAAAGGGCTCCGAACGAGGTCCTTCCCGACTTTTACTGCTGACCTTGTGCCTGTTAAAGTTATCCTGCATAGCCGAAGTAATTTAGCAGGAATGCCAAACGCAGACACGGATTTATACACCTCTGAACGGATAGACGGATAGAATGCGGCTTTATAGTCGACGAATAGGTGGAATGTGTCGATGTGTTTTTCGTGGGTTTTTCCAGGATTTGGCGCAGAGTGAAAATGTGGTCAATGGTGGATTTCCCAAGTCTGAAGCCACATTGGTATGGTCCACTAATGTCGTTGACCATTGGCTCAGTCTTTCACACAGCACGCTGAATAGAACTTTATATGCGATGGGAAGGAGACTTTTTCCTCTATAGTTGGCACATATCGTCTTGTCTCCTTTTTTGTGCACAGGACACAGGATGCTGAGGTTCCAATCTGTGCGCACGCATTCCTCTAGGCAAATTGTACTTATTAAGTGGTGCATGCTGCTGACCAGCATCTGGCCACCAGTCTTGAATAGTTCGGCTGGTAACCCATCGGCACCTGCTGCTTTATTATTCTTCAGTCGATTGATTGCCATTCTGATTTCATCTTGGTTAGGTGGTATACACTCTATACCGACATATATTATTGGTTCTGGCGTATCCTCTTCGCTGCTACTATGTGATACCAGAAGCTTTTCAAAATGCTCCTTCCAGATCCTCAACACGCTGTCACCAGGTTTCCTTCTTCATCTCTACAGGAGGATGTGCCTGCACCAAAGCCTTCGGTTTCTTTCTCCCGACAGTTCTCTATCGCATTACGCGTTGCTCGTTGTTCGATCGGGAGAAATCCATGTGGCATTGTGTAAGGCGTATCCAAGTGTAAGGTGTATCGAGATGCTTGAATCTGGTGCTGCTAACTATCATGTTTTTTACTGCCGCGAAGTCAATCAACCTCATGCCGTTGTCTGACGTTTCTTCATGGGGGCTGAATTTTGCAACAATGGGGCCAAAGATATTTTCCCTTCCGATTTTTGCATTAAAATCCCCTAGCAAAATTTTAATGTCATGGCCAGGGCAACGATCATATGCTGTTTCTAGGCGCTCGTAAAATATGTTTTTGGTCTGTTCATCGCTATCTGCGGTCGGAACATGAGCACATAAGACGGATGTTGAAGAACTTCGCTTTTATACGGACTATAGCAATCTACTGGAGTGAATCTGGAGTCGAGGTCTTTTATTCTCCTGTTAACCATAAATTCGCAGCCAAACTCATGTCTCGTTTGATGGCAACTATAGTACCGGGGGTAATCATCTGATTTACTTACGCCATTCCCTTTACATCACAGGCGCGAACACTGCGCCTGTTCTGTACAACGTGCGCACATTCCAATTGCAGATTGGCAGATCTTGGTCCTTTATACGTTTGCGGGGGTCGTCAACATTAGGGAGGTTTGATTTTCTTTCTTAGGGGGTTTTGGTTCTTTCTTTGTTTTTTCATAGAAGGAGGGGTTTTCCGAGTGTGGGCAACTATCCCGATGCCTCAACCCATTTTTTATAGTTCTTATGGGTGAACTCGCGGCACATACTAGCTCACTATTTTATCGGGTGATGAAGATAGCTCCCCAAGTGTCACCGCGGGGAGGTCAGTGTCCAAAATTGAGATGAAAGAGAGACCAAGATAAGTCTGGGCTTCGCCATGTTAAAGCCAATCAGAGCCGTTGCTTGGTATCTATCATTCCCTACGTCACCCAAACGCCTTATATAGGTGGGCCTTGGAAAAAGTTATTTAAAAAATCGACGCCTTATATAGGTGGGCCTTGGAAAAAATCCAGGCCTGGGAAAAATTATTTAAAATTTTTTTTTTTAATTTTTTCTTTTATTGAAACCACTGTATCCAGCTGCTATTGTTGCTGTTGTTTTTTTTTTGCTGTCAGCATTATGGAAAATGTTGTATAAAATTATATTTCCATTGTTGTGCAAATATTTTTCTAACACTTTTCAGTTATGCGGGGAGATTTAAGTTTGCTACTCTAGTAGCTGTTGTTGTTGCTTATTCCCCCTATTGTTGTTGTCCGTGGCTGTTGTTATGTTAATGCACCTCTAATGTAAACTTCCGGAACTTAGTTTCTTGGTGTTGCTGTTATTGTGTTGCCAAGGTTTTCTTTATTGGCTAAATTTTAAATAATGGGTGGAAAATATTTAACTTCTTGAAATTTGCCTAATTTGAAACTTACCTTTGGATCTACGGGGAGAGAAAAAATTTTTGGACTTTAGAGGAGTTACATATATTTTGATTTTATTTATTGACAATTTTATTTTCCCATAATTTTGAATTAGAATCGATTTTGAATCGATAACTCCTTAGCGAAGTAATCTCTTCCTTTCCATTTAATTTCTACATTTACCCACTTGAATACTTAGCCGAAGACAAATTCCTAATATAAATTTTAAATTTGGCCATTAACCATTATTATCATGACCATTATCTCAATCTAAAGGGAAATTTTCATTTTCAATAAAATAGAGTGATTTGAGGTGAACCGTGTGTGGACCGCACCGCACCGCAACACAATTCTCCCAACCAGGTACATCTTGTTGGAAACCTCCGAAACCACATTTGATCTATAGAAACATAAGTGCTTTGCGTTTTACATTCGAAATGAGCTGTTATTCATTCACAATACCAAACTCTAAAATATGTCAGTCAATTCAATTTGAAAAGGATGTATCCGTGCCCGATGACCCCCATCATGGGGGTCATCACGACAATACTGGCTGTTAATTTTCAAGGCAATTTCAATATGTTCAATTATTAAAAATAGTAAAGTGAGTATGAGTAGGACAATGAGTGACAAGCATGATAATAGGGTGGAGAGAAGAAAAATCGGTCAAGGACCTTTACAAAAAATATTTTTCAGGCGTGGATTCTTAAAATAATTTTTTCCTAGGTCCATACAAGGCGTGGATTCTTAAAATAATTTTTTCCTAGGTCCATACAAGGCGTGGATTCTTAAAATAATTTTTTCCAAGGTCTATATAAGGCGTAGGGGATGATAGATACCAAGCAACGGCTCTGATTGGCTTTAACAGGGCGAAGTCCAGGTTTATCTTGGTCCCCCTTTCATCTCAATTGTGGACACTGACCTCCACGTGGTGCCACCTGGGGTAGCTATTTTCATCACCCGATGAAATAGTGACCTAATATGTGCCGCGAGTTCACCCATAAGAACTATAAAAAATTGGCGTCGGGTTAGTTGTCCACACTCGGAAAACCCCTCCTACTATGAAAAACCAAAGAAAAAGAAAACCAAACCCCAATGTTGGCGACCTCCGCAAACGTATAAAGGACCACGATCTGCGAATCTGTACTTGGAATGTGCACACGTTGTACAGAACCGGCGCAGTTTTCGCCGTGGCGGATGTACTCAAGTAGTACAAAGCCGATATTATTGCCATACAGGAAATGTGATGGAAAGGCACTGGCGTAAATAAATCTGATGATTACGCCTTGTATTATAGCTGCCATGAAACGAGAGGTGAATTTGCGGCAGCGGATTTATGGTTAACAGGAGAATAAAATACCTCGTCTCCAGATTCACTCCAATAGATAAGCCAATTGCTATAATCCGTATCAAAAAGCGAAGTTCTTCTACATCAGTCTCATTTGCGCCCATGATCCGATCGAAGATAAAGATGAACAGACGAAAGACATTTTTTACGAGCGCCTAGAAACAGCATATGACCGTTGCCCTAGCCATGACATTAAAATTCTGCTAGGAGATATTAATGCAAAAATCGGCAGGAAAAATATATTTGGCCCCACCGTCGGAAAATTCAGCCTCCATGAAGAAACATCAGACAACGGCATGAGGTTGATTGACTTCGCGGCCGCAAAAAACATGGTAGTTAGCAGCACCAGATTCAAGCATCTCGATATACACAAGGCCACTTGGATTTCTCCCGATCGAACAAAGAGAAATCAAATCGATACGAGGAACGAATATCGATTCGGACCATTACCTTGTGGCAGCCAAGGTTCGCACCCGTCCTAATGTAGCAGCAAAGGTGCGATCTAACGCAACACGGAAACTCGACGTCGAAAAGCTGCAAACACAACAAGTAGCACCATGGCAAAGAATTGTCCACTCCCTACAAACTGCAGCAAAAGCAACACTTGGGTACCAAAAACCACCACCAAGAAACCCATGGTACGATCAGGAGTGTCGTAATGCTACTGATGTGAAAAACGCAGCGCATAGGGCAACCCTGCACACAGTAGCAACACGTAATGTGATGGAGGATTATCGGGTGAAAAGGAGAGAGGAAAAACGTGTTTTCAGAATAAAGAAGAAAGCACAAGAAAAACGTGAGCGTGATCAAATCGAGATGTATATGGATCAGAATGAAGTCCTGAAATTTTACTAACGAGTAAAACACCAAACCGAAGGTTTTGGTGCAGGCACATCCTCCTGTAGATGTGAAGAAGGAAAGCTGGTGACAGATACATTCAGCGTGTTGAGGATCTGGAAGGAGCATTTTGAAAAGCTTGTGGTGTTAAGTAGTGGCGATGAAGAAGATACCCCAGAACCGATAATAGATGACGGTATAGAATGTATACCACCTAGCCAAGATGAAGTCAGAATAACAATCAATCGGCTGAAGAATAATAAAGCAGCAGGTGCCGATGGGTTACCAGTCGAACTATTCAAGACTGGTGGTCAGATGCTGGTCAGGAGCATGCACCAGCTGATTAGTACAATTTGGCTAGAGGAATGCATGCTCAATGATTGGAACCTCAGAATCCTGTGTGCTGTGCACAAAAAAGGAGACAAGACGATATGTGCCAACTATAGAGGAATATGTCGCCTTCCCATCGCATATAAAGTGCTATTCAGCGTACTGTGTGAACGATTGAAGGCAATGGTCAATGACATTATTGGACCATACCAATGCGGCTTCAAACCTGGCAAATCCGCCATTGACCAGATCTTCACACTGCGCCAAATCTTGGAAAAACCCACGAAAAAAACATCGAGACATACCACCTATTCGTCGACCATAAAGCTGCATTCGACAACCCTATCCGTTCAGAGGTGTTTAAAGCCATGTCTACGTTCGACATTCCTGCAAAATTAGTACGGCTATGCAGGATAACTTTAACAGGCACAATATCAGCAGCTAAAGTCGGAAAGGACCTTTTGGAGCCCTTTAATACCGAACGAGGATTCAGACAAGGTGACAGTTTGTCGTGTGACCTTTTTAACATCCTGCTGGGAAAGGTCATACAAGAGGCAAAAGTGAACAGATATGGCACTCTGTACACCAAACAACACCTGTTACTCGCTTACGCCGATGACATCGACATAATGGGTCGAACATTGAGAGCGATAATAGCCACTTTTGCGCAAATTGATAAGCAGTCTGCCAAAGTGGGTATGTCAATAATTGGCGAGAAGACCAAGCTGATGGTATTAACTCGCAAGACGTCCAGTAGACTCGGACCTACTATGGAACTTGAGAACTACAGCTTCGTGGCAGTCAAAGATTTTATATACCTTGGTACCGCCATAAATAAAACGAATGACATCAGTTTTGAAATTCGGAGAATTATAGTATGGCCAATCGATGCTACTATGGTCTGATCAAACAACTCAAAAGTAAGACCACCTCTCGCCAGACCAAACTCACACTCTACAAGACGCTGATACTACCCTTGCTGTTATATGAATCTGAAGCATGGTTACTTACGCAAGCAGATAAGGCAGCTCTTGGAGTGTTTGAGTGAAAAATTCTCCGAAAGATCTATGGGCCGATCTGCGTTGACGGTGAATATCGCCGTCGAATGAACCAGAGTTGTTCCAGTTATTCTCGGACATCGACATTGCTAGATGTATTGAGCTGAAGTGACTACGTTGGCTAGGATGAAGATGCCCAGCCCAGAAGACATATTAAAGCGAACCAGCTGATGGTTCACGCAGAAGAGGAAGGCCGCGAATAAGATGGAAAGATCAAGTGGAAGAGAACATTTCGGAATATGGTCTTTCAAATTGGTAGAGATGCGCACAAGACCGACGCGCTTGGAAATCTTTTTTAAACTCGGCTTATGGAACAATCGTTCTGTAACAAGCCAGCTAAGTAAGTACTATACAAGGCCTGAATTTTTAAAATAATTTGTTTCAAGGTCTGTATAAGGCGTGTATTTTTTGTAATAATTTTCTTCAATTTTTATATAAGATATATTTTTTGTCCCCACCCCAATCAACACTTCTATATATACATATACAAAAATTGGAGTACGAACTGAAGTGGAGTTTATATACGAAAATGCATATGCATGTACACATTTACGTACATACATACACGCACACACATTGTTGCCTCACTGTGGCATTGTCAATTATAATTAGCCATTTAACCACATATCAATTACGTTATTAATTGCCTTTTAAATTCCTTTTTGAATTATTGATATTCATCAGCGTTTTAAAAGCGATTGCATCGGACAGCGGACACTAATGTAGTTCCACTTACCAGTGGGTAGCTATGTGGGAGTGCGGTGTCATTGTATGAGTAATTAAATGTAAAAGAAATTAATAACTGAAAAGTGGCCTGGTTCCAAAAAGCCACTTCGAAGAGGTAATTAAAAGCAAGAAGTGCAGTTGAGGTATATGGCGAAGCTCCTTTGGTAGTCAAGACAACGTGGATTTTTTAAATAATTTTTTTCCAGGGCCTACATAAGGCGTGGATTTTTTAAATAATTTTTTTCCGAAGCCTACATAAGGCGTGGATTTTTTAAATAATTTTTTTTCCGAAGCCTACATAAGGCGTGGATTTTTTAAATAATTTTTTCCGAAGCCTACATAAGGCGTGGATTTTATAAATAATTTTTTTTCCGAAGCCTACATAAGGCGTGGATTTTTTAAATATTTTTTTTCCGAAGCCTAGATAAGGCGTGGATTTTTTAAATAATTTTTTCCGAAGCCTACATAAGGCGTGGAGTTTTTAAATATTTTTTTTCTGAAGCCTACATAAGGCGTGGATTTTTTTAAAATAATTTTTTCCGAAGCCTACATAAGGCGTGGATTTTTTAAATAATTTTTTTCCGAAGCCTACATAAGGCGTGGATGTTTTAAATAATTTTTTTCCGAAGCCTACATAGGGCGTGGATTTTTTAAATAATTTTTTTCCGAAGCCTACATAAGGCGTGGATGTTTTAAATAATTTTTTTCCGAAGCCTACATAGGGCGTGGATTTTTTAAATAATTTTTTTCCGAAGCCTACATAAGGCGTGGATTTTTTAAATAATTTTTTTCCGAAGCCTACATAAGGCGTGTATTTTTTAAATAATTTTTTTCCGAAGACTACATAAGGCGTGGATTTTTTAAATAATTTTTTTCCGAAGCCTACATAAGGCGTGGATTTTTTAAATAATTTTTTCCAAGGTATACTTAAGGCGTGGATTTTTTAAATATTTTTTTTTCTTTTTTCGAGGCCTAGCATAGGCGTGGATTTTTTTAAAATATTTTTTCGAGGCCTAGCATAGGCGTGGATTTTTTTAAAATATTTTTTCGAGGCCTAGCATAGGCGTGGATTTTTTTAAAATATTTTTTCGGGGCCTAGCATAGGCGTGGATTTTTTTAAAATATTTTTTCGAGGCCTAGGATAGGCGTGGATTTTTTTAAATATTTTTTCGAGGCCTAGCATAGGCGTGAATTTTTTAAAAATATAGTTTCGAGGCCTAGCATAGGCGTGGATTTTTTTAAATATTTTTTCGAGGCCTAGCATAGGCGTGGATTTTTTTAAAATATTTTTTCGAGGCCTAGGATAGGCGTGGATTTTTTTAAATATTTTTTCGAGGCCTAGCATAGGCGTGAATTTTTTAAAAATATAGTTTCGAGGCCTAGCATAGGCGTGGATTTTTTTAAATATTTTTTCGAGGCCTAGCATAGGCGTGGATTTTTTTAAAATATTTTTTCGAGGCCTAGCAAAGGCGTGCATTTTTTTAAAATATTTTTTCGAGGCCTAGCATAGGCGTGGATTTTTTTTAAATATTTTTTCGAGGCCTAGCATAGGCGTGGATTTTTTTAAAATATTTTTTCGAGGCCTTACAATAGTGGTGGACTTAAAAAAATATTCTTCGGAGGCCTGCATTTTTTAAAAAAATATATTTTTTCGAGGCCCTATAATAGGCGTGAATTTTTTTAAAATATTATTTCGAGGCCTAGCATAGGCGTGGATTTTTTAAAATATTTTTTCGAGGCCCTATAATAGGCGTGAATTTTTTTAAAATATTGTTTCGAGGCCTAGCATAGGCGTGGATTTTTTAAAATATTTTTTCGAGGCCTTACAATAGCGGTGGACTTAAAAAAATATTCTTTGGAGGCCTGGATTTTTAAAAAATATATTTTTTCGAGGCCCTATAATAGGCGTGAATTTTTTAAAATATTTTTTCAAGGCCTAGCATAGGCGTGGATTTTTTTTAAATATTTTTTCGAGGCCTTACAATAGCATTGGACTTAAAAAATATTCTTTGGAGGCCTTACAATAGGCGTGGACTTAAAAAATATTTTTTTCGAGGCCTAGCATAGGCGTAGATTTAAAAAATATTTTTCGAGGCCTAGCATAGGCGTGGATTTCTTAAAAATATTTTTTGGAGGCCTTAAAATATGCGTGGACCTAAAAAAAATATTTTTTTCAAGGCCTAGCACAGGCGTGGATTTTTTACAAATATTTTTTGGAGGCCTTAAAATATGCGTGGACTTCAAAAAATATTTTTTCGAGGCCTCACAATAGGCGTGGACTTAAAAAAAATATTCTTTACGAACTTGTAGCTACTACTGCTGCCGTATTATTCTGTTGAAAGAAAATCGTATTTTAAATCTCAGCTTGATTTTTATGACTTGTATAAATGGTAGACAACATCCTCTTTTCCCCCTATTCTCGTCCTCTGATCATCCCAAAAAAACTTCTTGCCCTGAGAACAATGAACCCCGACAGCCAACCAGACAGCCGGTGGCAATAAAAATTTGTATCTCTATTGTAAGCTGAGCTTTATTATTGGCGGCTTAGTTTTATCGCCTTGTTTTGTTTGGACATGGAACATACCTAAGCGAGGGAGTGGGAGAGGCAGCGAGGCTTGGGAATAGGGTTATGTTTTGGTTATAGCTTAATAAAATTAACCCGCAAGCTGCAAAAGTGCTGAAGCATCGTTTATGGTCATGTTGTTTGTTTGGGGAGATGTTCAGATGGATGGTATAGATGCAATTTGTACAGGGGCGGGGAGGAGAAAAGGGTAAAATAATATTTTCAGGATTTGATTTTTTAAAAATATTTTTAGGAGGTTCCAATAAGGGCGAAGATTTTTAAAAAAATATTTTTAGAGACCTTGGCATAGGCATGGATTTTTTAAAGATAGTTTTAGGAGGTCTCTTAGCCAAGGCGTGGATTTTTTAAACATAATTTTAGGAGGTCTTAGCCAAGGCGTGGATTTTTTAAAGATAGTTTTAGGAGGTCTTAGCCAAGGCGTGGATTTTTTTAAAGATAGTTTTAGGAGGTCTCTTAGCCAAGGCGTGGATTTTTTAAAGATAGTTTTAGGAGGTCTTAGCCAAGGCGTGGATTTTTTAAAGATAGTTTTAGGAGGTCTTAGCCTAGGCGTGGATTTTTTAAAGATAGTTTTTGGAGGTCTTAGCCTAGGCGTAGATTTTTTAAAGATAGTTTTTGGAGGTCTCTTAGCCAAGGCGTGGATTTTTTAAACATAGTTTTAGGAGGTCTCTTAGCCAAGGCGTGGATTTTTTAAACATAGTTTTAGGAGGTCTCTTAGCCAAGGCGTGGATTTTTTAAAGATAGTTTTAGGAGGTCTCTTAGCCAAGGCGTGGATTTTTTAAAGATAGTTTTAGGAGGTCTCTTAGCCTAGGCGTGGATTTTTTAAAGATAGTTTTAGGAGGTCTTAGCCAAGGCGTGGATTTTTTAAAGATAGTTTTAGGAGGTCTTAGCCTAGGCGTGGATTTTTTAAAGATAGTTTTAGGAGGTCTTTGCCTAGGCGTGGATTTTTTAAACATAGTTTTAGGAGGTCTCTTAGCCAAGGCGTGGATTTTTTAAACATAGTTTTAGGAGGTCTCTTAGCCAAGGCGTGGATTTTTTAAAGATAGTTTTAGGAGGTCTCTTAGCCAAGGCGTGGATTTTTTAAAAATAGTTTTAGGAGGTCTCTTAGCCTCTTAGTATTAGTTCACCCACTGTTTAAAATCTCTGTCTTGACTACAAGCGTATGTTTAGTGGCCAGGGTTTTTATGACCACATCGAAGTATTTTCTGTAGACCCAAAAGCCCTGATGTTGTTAAAGTGATGTTGACCGAACATTTAGCTGCCGAACATTTATGATTCGCCTTCATCTTTTTCGCCTTAGTTTTGAGGAGTTGATTTTTATGACAGTCATGTTGGTCGGTACGATGTGGAAGCTGAATGCACCGGCAATGATTTCTTGCAACAACAACATGAACATGAAAACCTAAACCTGTAATAAAACAAGATGTGCATCCCCATCTCCGGAATGAGACAACAAATGTGCAAGTAGAGAAACCCTGCAAGAACTAAGAACCGAAGGAACGATGTATGTATGTCTGTCCGTTCGCCATAAGAACAGGTACTTTTTGAGTAGTGAACATAAAAGACTGACAACCTCAGCAGCCAGCAGTGTTGACAATATCTGGCAAATACATCGTCATCATCATCATCCCCATCATTGTTCTTCGGCTCTGTTATTTTTCTCAGCAGCGGGAAATGAGCAGGAAAGATTGTTTTCTGAAGACAAAAACAAGAACAGAACAGCATTATCATTATCCACATCAGCAGCATCAGAGGCAAGAGTATTATCATCTTCATCGTCGTCTTTGTCATCCTCACTACGGTCGTCATCATTCATGTCTCTATCAGCAGCAGCAACCGTCAGTCGGGGACAAGCTAATTCAAATAGCTTACAGCTCTATCAGTTCTGAATGTCATTGACTGGTTGCTTGTTCCGCAACAAGAAGCTACTTCAAAACAATCAGCAACAATAACAGCATCGTACCTAACCGGGATATATGAACATATATCCCGACTATGACAATGTCATTTCTGGTCCAAGATGTAACAACAGCAACAACAACAACTCGAAGTCAACTCATATTCCGCTGCAACTTACAACATGAACAATAAGAACAACAACGACCTGACAATGGCCAACAGCATCCAACCTCAACTTCTGGGGCCACAAAAACTGCTGACTACCCATAAAAATCTGAAAAAAAAACACCCGAGGAGGGGAAGAGAGGACAGATTTTTATCTGATAACAGCAGTAAAAAAGAAGAAAAAACAGCTAAAAACCACAATGCTGCGGGTTTGGTGGTGTATGAAAAGGAACATGTGAAGTGAGCGGAACCAGGCTGATGAAGATAATCACAAGTGCAACTGATATGACATTTGCAAAATTTTGATAAAACATGCAAAGTTTGTTGTTCAAAAAAAGTCAACAACAAGAACAGCAAACAAATATTATGGCGAATCAAAAAACATAATACACTCGAGGAAAAAATGTAGTCGAAACTTATGACACCCTACAATGGCCAAATATTTATTCTTAGGTTCTATATATAGTTCAGTTCGATTTACTGCCAGAGGTCTTAGCCAAGCTATGGATTTTTTAAAGATATTTTTATGAGGCCTTTACCAAGGCGTGGATTTTTTAAAAAATATTTTTAGGAGGTCTGGCCTTGGCGTTGATTTTTTACAAACATTTTTAAGAGGTCTTAGCCATGACGTAGATTTTTTCTTCTTCCTACAATCACCCATCCATCAGGTATTACAAAAAGAATGTCGCAATTGAAAAACTTAAGAAACCCTACTTGATTTTTTTCTGAGCACGGCCCAAATATTTATTCTCAGGTTCTATATATAGTTCAGTTCGACTTATTGCCAGTTTCTGGCCCCAAACTTCATAAGAGGGGAAGGGGAAAATAATATTTTCAGGACTGGATATTTAAAAACTATTTTTAGGAGGTCCCATTAAGGGCGCATATTTTTTTAGAAGACCTTGGCATAGGCGTGACTTTTTTAAAAATATTTTGAGGAGGTCTTAGCCAAGACGTGGATGTTTTCTTCTTTCTACAATCGATCTTCCTCCGTGCTTTACAAAAAGATGATCCCAACTGAAAAAAACACAGCTACTGTTAGGAATTTTAAAATAAATTCATCAAAAAAAAAAAAATTATTTGGACATGGTGATATTAAGAAGTTCGGAAATGGGGACAATTTATATGCAATAATTTTGCCATACTTGCAATTTTGTGCCTGCTGTTTAAGCTTCGCAAGCGTGTTCGCCACATATTTTTTTATGTTGGACACACAAAAACTTTATGACATTTTGAACCCTCTGTGACATAGAAGTGGAGATTTAATCTGACACCGCTGCTGCTGGACAACAACAGAAATCGTTTTTGTTGTTGTTGTTGACAGCATACAAAACGCCATCATGGGAACTCTGAGAGGTTTTCAGAAGTATGACATGTTTTAATTTTGTTGTAAGATAAGCTGGTGGATTTAATTAAACAACGATGTGACAAACGGAACAGAAATTCCTGAAATCCTGCTGAGAGACATTTTTCTCTAAACCCTTAATTTTAAATACAAAATAGAAAGTATTTTTTTCGATAAAATTTTTTTTTTTTAAAAAAATCATCGATTAAATTTTTTTGTAGGGACAATGTTTTCGATAACAGAATTTAATAGAGAAAAGTTAATCGATAACATCATTTTCTTGATCAAAATATTATCGATAATAATATATTCATAGAGAAAACGTCTTCGATAACAATAATTTGCCAATAAATTTTAATCGATAACAAAGAAAATGTTATCGAAAACAACGTTTTCCATTGAAATTTTCATCCACAAAAAAAAAAAAAAAATTATCTAGAAAATGTTTCTCTTGAAAATGTTATCGATAACAAAATTTTCTATAAAAAGTGATATCGATAACAACATTTATTTTAGAATATGTTATCGAGAACAGCATTTTCTATAGAAAATGAGATAGATAACAAAATTTTCTTTAGAATATGCCATCGATAACAACAATTTCTATAGAAAATGAATCAATAACAACATTTTATATTGAAAATGATATCGATAACAACATTTTCTATCGAAAATTTATCGATAACAACAGTTTCTATTGAAAGTGATATCGATATTAACATTTTCTATTTAAAGTGATATCGATAACAACATTTTCTATTGAAAGTGATATCGATAACAACATTTTCTATAGAAAATAGCATCGATAACATCATTTTCTATAAAAACTGCGTTTCAGACCGACTATTTTGCCAAAAACAAAATAGAAAATGTTATCGATAACAGCACTTTCTATAGAAAATGATATCGATAACAACATTTTCTTCAGAATATGTCATCGATAACAAAAAACGTATAGAAAAATAACATCGATAACTGAATTTTCTATAGGAATTATCATCGATAACAATATTGCCTATAGAAAATATTATCGATAACAATATTGCCTACAGAAAATACTATCGATAACAATATTGCCTATAGAAAATACTATCGATAACAATATTTCCTATTGAAAATACTATCGATAACAAAATTGCCTATAGAAAATACTATCGATAACAACATTTTCTAACATCGTTTCTTTTGTCATCGACAAAAACTTTTTCATAAAAAATCTATAGAAAATGATATCGATAACAACAATTTTTTTTAGAATATGTCATCGATAACAACCTTTTCTTTAGAATATGTCATCGATAACAAAAAATTTTATAGAAAAATAACATCGATAACTAAATTTTCTATAGAAATTATCATCGATAATTTTATTTTATATTATCGATAACAACATTTTCTAAGGAAAATGCCATGACAACAATTTTTTTATGAAAAAAAATCGTAATCGATAACAAGAAATTCTAAAGAAAATCGCTAACAACAAATGCTAAAGAAAATGTCATCGGTAACAATACACTCCATAGCAAATATCACCGACAACCAATGTAGTCGATAAATACATTTTCTACGGAAAACGCTATTGATAGCAATATTTTCTATAGAACGTATAAATACATCTTATGTAGAAAATGTCATAGATAACAAAATTTGTATAGAAAATATTATCGATAACAATATTTTCCAATAGAAAATATTATCGATAACAATATTTTCCAATAGAAAATGTCATCGATAGCAAAATTTTCTATACAAAATGTCATCGATAACAATATTATTCATAGAAAATTTTATCGATAACAACAATATAAATGGAGAATGCCATCGATAATAACATTTTCTATAAACATTTCATCAAACAAATATTTTCGATAATTGATTACAATATTTTTCTATTTTCTAAAATGTCTCCGATAACCATAATTTCTACAAAAAATGTTTTCGATAACAACGTTATTTTTAGAAAATTACAATATTTTTCTATAGATAACATCTCCGATAACAATAATTTCTACAAAAAAATTTATCGATAACAAATTTGTTTTTGGAGAATCTCACCGATATATATATTATCGAAAATATTATCGATAGCAAGCTTTTCTTTGGAAAATATTATCGACAAGAATATTACTTTGATAACAACATTTTATAAAAAAAAAATTTTATCGATAACAATATATATTTTTCATTATTTAAACAATTTCTTCGATAACTGCCTACACGATTTTTTTATTACTTTATAAAAACCTGTTGTCCCAAATATCCTACGATATTTACGATTCGAAGAAACAAGAAGTTGTTCGACAAGATTTTAATCGTTTCTGTAGCCACCATATGCGCCGGAAAATATGATCCTCTCATGGGTCATAAATATTTGACAAAATCATGAAAATGTCATCTCCATCGTCATGCTAAATATTTTATCCGCTCAGATTGGGCCCCGAAAACATTTCGCAAGTGTTCGGTTTGTCTTCGATTTAAGATAAATAAAATCTATTAAAATACGCTTATAGAGCAAAGTTGTCATCGTAAAAAAAAAACAAAATGTGTTTTCTTTATTAATAAAAAAATCACAAAATGAAAAAAAAAAAATTAAAGAAATGAAAAATATAAAATATGAGTGTTTTGACACAGAACCGGGAGGGAATACATGAAAAGAAATAGACGATGACCAGAATTTTGATGCATGGCATGACAAATTTTGTTTGACTTCGACATAACCCAAAAGAAAACAAAAAACAGACAAAATAAAACATTTCCTCATCAGCCGCAACAACAACAACACCAACAAGCACTGCTCTTCTCCATGTCAACCATTTGAAAATTTATGAGGATTTCTCGGCGAGACTATCTCCCAGTGATTTCACCAGTCGAAATTCCCCCGAGGCTACTAATAAAAAAATATGAGATCGAATTCGGTGAAATATCCCCCCACCAGAAAACAAAACATAACATAACAAAACATGTCATAATTTAGTTACACTCCGTAGCACCGTTTGCGTTAGAACCCCAGTCAAGCGTCCTCCACCAGATGGTGGTGTTTGGGTCGGTATTTCGGTGGTCGAATTGCTGTCACATAAATTCATTTAAAATTTGTTGATATTTCATAAATAATAAAAATAACAGAAACAAATATTCGGCTGGGTTAAAAATGTGTTCAATAAAACATGCCAGTGTCAACGGCGGAACGCAACCGAAACGGAAGAAGATCCGCCAGTCAGTCAGCCAGAAGAAGAAAAAGTAGCTCGATTTTCATTTTGGTTTCAGAAAAATCACACACACACACACACACACACACAGATGAATGATTGCAAACAAATGTAGAGATCAGATATTGTGTTTGATGTTGTTGTTGCTTGTTGTTGTTGGCAATGTTATGTTGCTTCTGTAGTTCTACATATGGCCACATAATTCAGATACCAGCAACAACAACTACAACAGCAATGACAACAGCACCGCCACCAACTGTCACATAAACCATGTTCAACATTTAGATTTATTTGCGTTGTTGTTGGTGGTGTTGCTGTTATAGATCATCTTTTTATTGTTGTTGTCATGATAAGCAGCCTTGCTGTAGTTGTTGTTGCTGTTTAATATTTCCCCCCACTATGGCCCAACGAAAATTATCTCCAATGTCCAACCAAGTCTAGACACCGTGTCTTAAGTACTGGGCCTAACCTCATTCCCTTTGTTTGTTTTTTTTTTAGGTTTAGATTTTTAGGGGTCAATTCGATGATGACCTTTGTAATAATCGGAACTATTTTTTTATTGCTTTGGGGTATTATTACTGGGATGGGGTGTAGCAGGGATGGCCAAGTGGGAGCGCATGTCACACATTTTTATAGACAGATCAGGAGAAATATTCAATTTGAGCAAAAAGTAAACAGAGATTCTGAAAACTTTTTTTAAGAAAATAATGTTATCGATGATATGTTCGTTATCGATTGTAATTTATATTCAAAAACTTTTGTTATCGAAAATATATTTTTTGTAGAAATGATTTTATCGAGCACATTTTCTATAAAGAATTTAATTATCAATGAATATATTTTGTTATCGATAACATTATCAATATTGTCGATAATATTTTCTTAAGAAAAAAGTAGTTATCGATGACATTTTCTATATGAATATGTTGCCAACGATGCCATTTTCCATAGAAAATGTTATTATCGATAACATTTTCTATAGAAAATGTTGTTATCGATCGATATTGTCAATGACAAATGTTGTTATCGATAGCAATTTATATCAAAAATGTTGTTTTCGATCATTTTTTTTCTAGAGAGTATTTCGTTATCGGTAATATTTTCTATAGAAAATTTTGTTATCTACGACATTTTCTACATAAATTATAGTTATCGATGATATTTTCTACAGGAAATATTGTTATCGATGATATTTTCTATAGAAAATATTGTTGTCGATTATATTTTCTATAGGAAATATTGTTATCGATGTCGTTTTCCGTAGAAAATTTAGTTATCGATCACCTATGTTGTAGAATATGTCGTTATCGACAATATTTGCTAGAGAAAAGTTTATATCAAAAATGTTGTTTTCGATCATTTTTTTTTTCTAGAGAGTATTTCGTTATCGATAATATTTTCTATAGAAAATATGGTTATCGATGATATTTTCTATATTTTTTTTTAATATTTTCTCCAGGAAATATTGTTATCGATGATATTTTCTATAGAAAATATTGTTGTCGATTATATTTTCTATAGGAAATATTGTTATCGATGTAATTTTCCGTAGAAAATATAGTTATCGATCACCTATGTTGTAGAATATGTTGTTATCGATAATATTTGCTAGAGAAAATATTGTTATCGATGTCATTTTATATTTATTATATATTTATCGATCATATTTTCTATGAAATGTATTGTTATCGATGACATTTTCTTTAGCATTTGTTGTTATCGATAATATTTTCTTTAGTATTTGTTATTATCGATGATATTTTATTCAGAATTTCATCTTATCGATTTAATTTTTTTATGTAGAAGTTTTTATCGATGAAAATTTCTATAGAAAATGTTTTTATCGATGATTTTTTGCAGCAGAAAATGTTTTTTATAATTTTTAGGATGCCATTTTTCATAGAAAATGTTGTTATCGATGACAATTTCTAAAGAAAATTTTGTTATCGATGACATTTTTCTATACAAAATACTGTTATCGACGACATTTTTTAAAGAAAATATTGTTATCGACAACTTTTTCTATAGAAAATGTTGTTATCGATGAAATTTTCTATTATAAATGCTATTATCGTTGACATTTTCTATAGAAAATATAGTTTGCTTTTGTCATCGATTATTGTATGTCGATAATGTTGCTATCGATATCGTAATTATGTTGTTATCGCATATATTTTCTACAGAAAATAATGTAATCGATAATATGAGGTCAAGATAATTTTAATATCGATAAAATTTAATATCGATGTACTGACTATTTTGTTATCGATGATATTTTCGGTTAGCCTTCATATAATGACAATTTTGAACTCAAATTTAAAAATCATAGGTATTAACCGTAATTCGATATTTTAGGTTCTCATTAGTTTGGAAATAGTTGTAATAAAAATCAATAATATTGGTCCCCTTTCTAGGCTAGTCCCGCCCTTATAAAGGTACCCCCAATATGAGGTATTTTTGGGAAATTTTGACACGTTTTTTAAACAAAGTGGCTGTTTTATGGTAGTTTGGATTCTTAGTGAATAGTAAATTGTCCTACCAAAAATTATCAAAATTGATCCACATTTAAGGGTAGCCCCCAAATATTCGTACCTCCTGAATTTCGGTATTTCGGGCATATTTTTCATTCAAATTGACTGTCTCTTCATATTTTGGATTCTCATTGGTTAACAAATCTTCGTACCAAAAATTATTAATATTGGTCCACTTTTTATTGTAGCCCTCATACAAAGATATCTGCCGAATTTCGATATTTTTGGAGAGCTTGGCCAGGGGTTTTTCAACTAAAAAAGCTGTAATTTAATTTTTCCGATTCTCAATGGGTAAAAAATCTCTCTACTAAAATTGACAATATTGGGCCACTTTTTAGGGTGACCCTCATATAACGGTAGCTTCCGAATTTCGATATTTCGGTGAGCTTGGGCACTTTTCTTAACTAAAATGCCTTAAATTTTATATTTAGGATGCACATTGGGTAGATAATCTATCTACTAAAAATAAGAAATATTGGTCCACTTTTTAAGGTGACCCCCATATAATGGTAACTTTCAAATTTCGATATTTTGGGGAGCCTGCGCATGTTTTCCATCAAAATGGTTGTAATTTGGTACTTTGGGTTCTTATTGGGTGGAAAATCTCCCTACAAAAAATTATCCAGATTGGTCCATTTTTTAGTGTGGGGCCCTCATATAACGAAAGTTACCAAATTTCGATATTTTTGGGGAGATTGGGCACGTTTTTCCCATGAAAATAGCTGTAATTTTATTTTTCCGATTCTCAATGGGTAGAAAATCTCCCTACTAAAAATTATCAATACTGGTCCACTTTTTTGGGGTTAGCTCCCATATAACGGTAGCTTCCGAATTTCATTATTTCGGGGAGCTTGGGAAGATTTTTCAACTAAAGCAGCTGTAATTTAATATTTTGAATTCTCATTGGGTAGAAAATTTTTCTACTAAAAATTATCAATATTGGTCAACTTTTTAGGGTGGCCCCCATGTAACGGTAGCTTCCGGATTTCGATACTTTGGGGAGCTTGGGCAGATTTTTCAACTAAAGCAGCTGTAATTTGGTACTTTGGGTTCTCATGGGGTAGGAAACCTCCCTACCAAAAACCATCAGGTATGGTCAAAGTTTCGGGGTGGTCTCCATATAACGGCACTACCCCAATTTCGATATTTTGGGGATATTGAGCCTGTTTTTCAACCCAAATGGCTGTAATTTGGTATTTTGGATTATCATTGGGTATAAAATCTCCCTATTAAAAATTATCAATATTGGGCCACTTTTTAGGGTAGCTTCCATATAACGGTAGCTTCCGAATTTCGGTATTTTTGGGTGCTTGGGCTCGTTTTTCAATTAAAATGCCTCTAATTTAATATTTGGGATTCTCATTGGGTAGAAAATCTCCCTACCAAAAATTATCAGTATTGCTCCACTTTTTAGGGTGGTCCCCATATAGCGGTAGCTTCCGAATTTCGATATTTTGGGGAGCTTGGGCTCGTTTTTCAACCCAAATGGCTGTAATTTGGTATTTTGGGTTCTCATTGGGTGGAAAATCTCCCTACCAGAAATTATCAGTATTGATCCACTTTTTAGGGTGGCCCCCATATAACGGTAGTTTCCGAATTTCGATATTTTGGGGAGCTTAGACTCGTTTTTCAATCAAAATGCCTGTAATTTAATATTTGGTATTCTCATTGGGTGGAAAATCTCCCTACTAAGAATTATCAGTATTGCTCCACTTTTTAGGGTGGTCCCCATATAACGGTAGCTTCCGAATTTCGATATTTTGGGGAGCTTGAGCAAGTTTCTTAACTAAAATGCCTTAAATTTTATATTTAGAAAATCTCCTTATCAATATTGGTCCAAGTTTTTAGGCTAGCCACTATATAATGGTATCTTCCAAACTTCCTTATTTCGGGGAGCTTGGGCATGTTTATCAACCGAATTGGCTATATTTTTGTATTTTAGATTATCAATGGATGGCAAAACTTCCTACCAAATCATAATACATATTGGAACAAGTTTCGGGAGTTAACCCTCATATGACGGTAACACCCATTATTAGGTATTGGGTACGTTTTTTTAACAGAATTGATTTCAATAGGATATTTTCTGTTATCGAACTATTTCCTCCTTCCTTCTTTCCTTCAATTCTGACCCTTTTCTTTCTCATTTTTAAATTAGTTTAAATTTCCACCTGCAGATCACCTCTGCACCTTGCTGTCACTGAAGATTCAAAACTGAAGGAAAACACATTCTCCCACTAAACTGTTTCATGAAAACTGGCAGGCGATCATCAACGGGGTCCAGTAATACACTCCCACCAAAAATTAAAAAAATATTCATATCGTAAAATTTAATGAAATATCTTGTCGGTCGGTGAGGATTTCTCACCCTAATAAACCAACCAAGTCCGAAAAAATATATAAAAAATAATAACAATAATAATAAAAAAAATATGGGAAAAAAACACAAACACATAAAAAATGTTAAACAACTAATAAAAATATTTAAAGAAGAAGAAGAAAAACAAAAGAGAAAATTACGATAGCATCAACCGACCAATAATACGGGAGAAATTCGAGAAAAGAAACATCTTCTCCACCTCCAGTTCTCCATCTCACAATTGGGTCTACCAAAAACAAAAAAGTCATAAATTCGACAGGTCATGCACGTCATGTCACCTCACTTGTACTTCCTCTCAAATGAATGCCAGTGACATTTATGATCATTTATGGGGAGGTGAATGTGCGGTGGTGGTGGATTGTAGGCTCTACTGCCGGTTGTTGTAATAAAATGTCTTCTGGCATGAATGACTTTTATTTTTGGGGAATTATTTTTTTAAGTCACACTTGCCGAAGGCTGGGATGGCGGACTGGCTGGCTGGCTGGTAGACAGATAATGATGCCAACCAAGCCTATGACAGGAATCTCATATTTTTTTTTCCAAACAGCACCTAAGGCACCGCACCATATGTATGCCAACAATCGGCAGTCAACATTATTGCCATCATCTCTTGTTGTTGTCGGTATTGAAATTGTAACAGTTTTTTTTGTGATTTTTTTTTTTATTTTGACTTGGTTTTAGGTTTTTTTAATTCGCTCCGCTTATTATATGCCAAGCGATTACTGAGCTACGCTGCAACCATGTAGCAATAGCAGCAGAATGACGGCCAGCCAGACACACAAGTTAAAGAAGCGAGGCCTCCACATACTCACGCATATATCTGATGGGATGGATGTCTTACTCATTGACTAATTCCCCCCAACAAATCTACACACACGCACACATGTGTGTATGTCAGCCTCCTTCCGTATCGGATGGTAGGAGATGGCGGTATGAATACTGGCTGCTGTTACGCATGAATGGTTGAATGGATGATGGTAAAACTGATGCTGATGCCTACCTACCAATGAAGCTCCACTACCCTCCTCCCAGTAACCACTTCTCGTCGTCTCCCACATAGGCCCCCTTCCCCCTCTCTGCCGCATCACCCGGAGACATTATTATAAATGCGTGTTATATTATCAATCAAATGGTTGCTGAGTGAATCCGAACGAAGCATAGCGAAATGTTTTGTCAGGAGGATCAGCAGCAGCAGCAGCAGCGACGCCATTGATTTGCTGCTGACAATGTTGTTGTTGTTGTCACAATGAAAGATGGTATTATTCGCACACACAACACAACAACACACTCAGATCACTTTGGCCCTGGCTGTTTTGGAGTCATACTCCTCTCATATTTTAAATGTTCCCGTTCATTGGTGATTTATGGCTAAAATGTCAGATATGACAATCTGTTGTGTGTTTCGCATTGTTGTTGGTGGTGTTGTTGTTGTCGATGTCGATGTTGCTGTTGTTTTGGTTTGTTTTATGTACTAAATATTTTTGTTGACATCATATCAGTAGTAGCAGGCAGAGATGGGCAACATTGGGAGCATCAAATTCGATTTATAACCTCCTGTAAAGAAATCTCCCAAATTTCGAATTTCTGAGGGAGCTTGGGCAGGGTTTTCAATCGAATTGGTTGTAATTTGCTACCTTGGGTTCTCATTGGCTGTAATTTTATTTTACCGATTCTCAATGGGTAGAAAATCTCTCTACTAAAAATTATCAAAATGGGTCCCAGTTTTTAGGGTGGCCCCCATATAACAGTACCTTCCGAATTTCGGTATTTTGGGGAGCTTGGGTAGGTTTTTTTTCCAACTCAAATGGCTGTAATTTAATATATAGGGTTCTCATTGGCTCGGAAACATCTATACCGAATATAATCAATATTGGAGCATATTTTTCGGTTGCCCCCGTATAACGGTATCCCCGAATTTTTGGGTATTTTGCAGATTTTGGTCACATTTTTTTTCAATCGAATTGGTTGAAATTTGATACATTGGGTTCTCGTTGCGTAAATTATGTTCCCACCAAAAATTATCAATATTGGTCCACGTTTTGGTATAGCCTCCATACATCGGCACTTCGAACTATTCAACATTTTGCAGATTTTGGTCAAATTTTTTTCAATCGAATTAGCTGGAATTTTGTATTTCGGAGTTCTCATTGAGTAGTAAATCTCGTAATCGAAAATCATCAATATTGGTCCACTTTTTGGTCCACATATTGCGGAACCTCTATACTTTTGGTATTTTGGGGGGATTTTTCAATTGAGTAGCCTGGGATTTTTTTTATTTAAGGTTATTATTGGGTTGGAAAATCTTCCTACCAAAAATGTTCAATATTGGCCCCAGTTTCAGGTTCGCCCCCATATTTAGTTATTTTGGGGAGCTTGGGCACGTTTTTCATCCGAATTGGCTGTAATTTGGTATTTGAGGTTCTCACGGGGTGTGGAATCTCCTACCAAAAATTATCCAAATGGGTCGATTTTTTTGGGGTAGTCCCCTTACAAATGTAAGTTTCAGGATAGCCCACATATTGGTTATATGGGGAGCTTGGGCACGTTTTCCATCCGAATTGGCTGTAATTTGGTATTTGAGGTTCTCATGGGGTGGGGAATCTTCCTACCAAAAATTATCCAAATGGGTCGATTTTTTTCGGGTAGTCCCCTTACAAATGTACCTTATCAATATTGGCCTAAGTTTCAGGTTAGCCCATATTTAGTTATTTTTTGGGGAGCTTGAGCACGTTTTCCATCCGAATTGGCTGTAATTTGGCATTTGAGGTTCTCATGGGGTGGGGAATCTTCCTACCAAAAATTATCCAAATGGGTCGATTTTTTAGGGTAGTCCCCTTACAAATGTACCTTATCAATATTGGCCTAAGTTTCAGGTTAGCCCCCATATTTAATTATTTTGGGGAGCTTGGGTACGTTTTTCATCCGAATTGGCTGTAATTTGGTATTTGAGGTTCTCATGGGGTGGGTAGCCCCTACAAATATACCTTATCAATATTGGCCTAAGTTTCAGGTTAGCCCCCATATTTAATTATTTTGGGGAGCTTGGGCACGTTTTTCATCCGAATTGGCTGTAATTTGGTATTTGAGGTTCTCAAGGGGTGGGGAATCTTCCTACCAAAAATTATCCAAATGGGTCGATTTTTTAGAGTAGTCCCCTTACAAATTTACCTTATCAATATTGGCCTAAGTTTCAGGTTAGCCCATATTTAGTTATTTTTTGGGGAGCTTGAGCACGTTTTCCATCCGAATTGGCTGTAATTTGGTATTTGAGGTTCTCAAGAGGTGGGGAATCTTCCTACCAAAAATTATCCAAATGGGTCGATTTTTTTGGGGTAGTCCCCTTACAAATGTACCTTCCGAATTTCGGTATTTTTGGGAGTTTGGGTGCATTTTTGAACAGAATTGTCTGTAATTTTGTAAATTTGTTCCACATTGGGTTGACAATCTTCCTACCAGGGCCCGGGCCCCCCCGAAATGAATTTTTTTCATAGTAAATTTATGTTCGCAACAGCGAATTTTTTCATTTTCAAACGAATTGGCTGTAATTTGATATTTTGGGTTCTCATAGAGTAGCAAATCTCTCTACCAAGAATTATAAAAATCAGTCCACTCTTTAGGGTAGTTCTTATGCAAGGGTACCTTCCGAATATTGGTATTTGGCGGCGCTTGAGCACGTTTTTCAACCGAATTCGCTGTAATTTATTATTTTGGTTTCTCATTTGGTAGAAAATCTCCCAACAAAAAATTATCCAAATTGGTACACTTTTTAGGGTAGACCCCAGGTGAGGTTACTTTCCGAATTTCGGTAGTATGGCGAAATTGGCCACTTCTTACAATCGATTTGGCTGTAATCTTGTATTCTGGATTCTCATTGGTTAACAAAGCCTTCTACCAAAAATTTTGAAAATAGGTTCACTCTTTAGGGAAGTTCTCATTTAAGGGTACCTTCCGAATTTTGGTATTATGGGCAAATTTGTCACTTATTATAATCGAGTAAGGCTGTAATTGTATATTCTGGATTATCATTGGTTGGCAAAGAATTCTACCCAAAAATTATAAAAATCGATACACTTTTTGGGGTAGCCTCCACGTAAGAATACCTTCCGAATTTCGAAATGTTGGGGGTTTTGACCACATTTTTGAATCAAATTGTCTGTAATTTGGTATTTTGGTTTCTCATTAGGTAGTGAATCTTCCTACAAAAAAATGATCCAATTTTTTCACTTTAAAAGGTAAACCCCATACAAAGGTACCTTCCGAATTTCGATATTTTTTTGGAAGTGTGGAAACATTTTTTAATCACAAATTTTATAATTTGGTATTTTGAATTATCGTTGGATAACAAATCACCCTACCAAATATTAACAATATTGGTCCACTTTATAGGGTAGCCTCCATGTAGGGGTACTTTCCGAATTTCGATATTTGGCAAGTTTTGCCAAATTAGCTGTAATTTTATATTAAAAATTAAAAAATCCAAATTGGTCCACTTTTTAATATAGCCACCATATATAAAATTTCCGATCGTTTTGGGTATTTTAAGCGTCCCTCTCATCGTAGAGAGTTCTATACATATATATTTTTTTTTTAATTCGGCATTTTCTCCCCTTAGCATTAATCCTCTTTACTATCTCTTCCATCCACTGTATTATGGGACCATAAAATCTTCTTGACGCCACCTTTGTGATGTCGTACAATTTTTATTGTTTCCCTCCAATTTCAAAAAAAAATGAGTATCTGCCAAATAGAGGGTGTTAGGGTAGCAGTCTGGAACATATGGTGCTATATAAAAATAATTCAGCCTATCCTTTCTATGTTGTCTTATGGTCATGAAAATACTACGAAGTTTTTGTCTAAAGACAATTCTCCTTAGCCTCTATTCTCCTCCTATTTCCGAGCCAAGTTACCTTCCCTAAGACAAAAATAAAAATAAAAATTCAGCTCATTGCTCTTATTGTTGTTGCCGCAACATTAAGCCAATGGACCGCTAAAATTTCAACATTTGCTTCAATGCAACAGCCATCCAACCCATCCACCAACCATCCTCTAGCATTAATTAAAACAACATTTTCAATTGAATGTTCCTCGACTTATTCTTCCACATCGGCTACAGTGGAAGATGCCTCAACAGTCGGTGAAAAAAAAACAAATGTTTGCCCATCATTGACTAGACTGCTGGCGTGTCTAAAAAACACCCTTCTACCCTGCCGTTTGTTGCATTGCCAGCCTACTAATGGACAAATAAGCCAAAGCATTTAAATGTTTTGGGGGTTAAGCATTTTAATATATGCGTTAATTTGTTTATAGTTTTTCATATCAATGATATATGTGGATTTACATGTGTGAGTGTGTGAGTGTGCCTGCAAGTGCGTGGTTTAGAAGTCGATGCTGAGATTCGAAAGATTGAAAGATAAATGACAAAACATATTGGCTACACGTTGCTTAGGCGGAGAAAAATACGGACAAGGTATAGTGATGGAATAAATTCTGGGAAAACATTTCGAGCTCAGAAAATATTTTTTAAGGGAGCTTTCATAGAGGGTTTCCTATTCGAAAGCTTCTCTATAGAAGAGTGAATAGGTATAGATTTTCGATACCTTCTAAGAAAGATTTCTGTATAAATGGTTCCAAATAAAGTCTCGTTATGAAAGCTGTCATGGAATATTTGTCTACAAAAACTTTTGTGCTTAATTTCTCTATGAAAGCTTTTATAAACGATTTTCTTGTTATACAAAGCATCAATATAACATTTCTTAAGGGAAAGCTTTTATAAATAAATGTTTCTTTAAAAGCTCCTTCAGAAGTGTTTACATAATTTTTTTTTAAAACCCCAATAGAATAATTGCTTATAAAAACTTCTAAGGATTAATTTTCAATAAATGATTGGTCTATATAAAAGCTTCTATAGCTTCAAGAAGACCTTTCTATAAAAGCTTCAATAGAATAATTTTTTATAAAAGCTTCAATAGAAGAATCTTCTATAAAAGCTTCGATAAACGTTTTTTATAAAAGCTTCGATAAAATATTTTTTTTATAAAAGCTTCTATAAAATATTTTTTATAAATACTTATATAAAAGCTCAATCAGAACATTTGTCCATAAAAGCTCCAATTGAGGGTGTGTCTATAATTTTAAGAAGATTTTTATGAAAAAGCTTCTATAGCATATTTTTATGAAAAAGCTCCCATAGAAGATTTTATGAAAAAGCTTCCATAGAAGATTTTTATGAAAAAGCTTCCATAGAAGATTTTTATGAAAAAGTTTCGATAGAAGATTTTTATGAAAAAGCTTCCATAGAAGATTTTTATTGTAAAGCTTCCATAGAGGATTTTTATAAAAAAGCTTCCATAGAAGATTTTTTATGAAAAAGCTTCCATAGAAGATTTATATGACAAAGCTTCCATAGAAGACAAAGCTTCCATACAACAGCTTCCATAGAAGATTTATATGAAAAAGCTTCCATAGAAGATTTTTATGAAAAAGTTTCCATATTACATTTTTATATGAAAAGGCTTAAAAAGAAGATTTTTATAAAAAAGCTTCCATAGAACCCCAAATATCGATAAATTAAAGCATGAAACGCCTAAATACAAAATTTGAGCTTCGGATAAAGCATTTTTATGCAAAAATCCGAGGTCTTTTATTATAAAAGCTTCAATAAAACATGTTTGTAAAAAACTTGGGCAAAAAAGCTTCCACAGAAGATTTTTATATAAAAGATTTTATTGATGATTTTTGGGAAATAAAAGTTCCATTAAAATACTTTTATATTAAAGCTCCAAAACAATACGCCTATATTTGTAAATTTTTTGGTATAAAAGCTCTAAAAAGAAATATTTCTAAAAAACATTGGTAAAAAAAGCTTTCATAGAAGATTTTTATATAAAAGTTTTATAGACCATTTTGGGGAAATATAGCAGATATTTCTATAAAAGCTTCTAGAGACTATGTTTTCTTATAGATAGAAGAAAAATTTCCATAGAATATTTGTATGAAAAAGCTTCCCTAGAAGCTTTTTATAAAAACACATGTTTTCTAGAAGATTTTGCATAAAATTCTTATGTGGAGATTTTTATGAAAAAGCTTTCATAGAAGATTTTCATGAAAAAACTTTCATAGAAGATTTTTATGAAAAAGCTTTCATAGAAGATTTTTATGAAAAAGCTCCAATAGAAGATTTTTTAAAAAAAGCTTCGGTTCAATATGTTTATATGAAAGCTTCGATACACGTTTTTTATACGAAAGCTTTTATAGAGGATTTTTGGGATTTTTTGGCTCTAATAGAATTTTTCTTTAGAAGAGCTTTTTACTCTATGGACATAAAAAAATTGAACACAAGTGTTTATATTGAAGCATATTCAATAAAGTTTTATATATAAAATTTTGGAAATAAATATTTTATAAAAAAATTGAACTTTGAAAGCTTTTCAATAGTAGCATATTATATGTAAGCTTTTTGGAGAATTTTTCTATAGAAGATTTCATTCAAAATATATTCGTGACATCTTCTATGTTAGGCTTCTTATGGGAAAGCTTTTATAAAGTGTTTTATAAATTATTTTTCTGTGAAAGCTTTCATTCCGAAATTTTTATTTCTAACTTCAAACACTTCCCACTTTAACATTTCATTCTACTTCAACTATTTCTCAAAATGCCATCACTTGGTCTTTGTTAAAAAAAAAGTTTTCACTTAACATTTTCAAATTCATTATCCAAAGCAAACAATGGAATCTAAGTGGAAAAGCTTCTTCGTCTTCTTGGACACGGTCTGGTTATTTTGCCGCCAAAAAGGCATTTCAAGAGGAAGAACAACAAAAAACCTGCCACACAATAACTCCATAAAACCCATAGTCAGACCAAAAGGTACCAACGATGCCACCCAAAGCACTGGCAACGGTCTCCGCGATGGAACAGACACCAGAACAACGACAAAAACAACAACGAACGGAACGGCGGAAAAAATCGCTTAAAACGGCAGCTTTTATAAAAATATTTGATTTGCGTGTTTAGAAATCATTTGAGAGTCGGTCGGTGTCTTGGCATGAATAGCCTTAAAGGCTTATCAGACGATTCATCAGTTGTTGTTGTTGGTGGTGGTGTTTTTTCACTATGTTTTTGGAAGGTGAACCCAGTAGCTCTGCTACACTGGGCCACCATATCCTAACTTCCACAACATATAAATATATTTTTTGTTGTCCCACTGCCTGACTTGGAACATGCCTTTGCCATGTAATGAAACCCCCCTTGAGTTAAGATTCAGTGATGAAATTACAAATTCAACTACGGACCTAGGTACTCGAACCATAAAGCTTACAATTGTTCGGAGTTTTTTTCTTCGTTGTTTGTTGTTGTTAGTTCTTGGCGTGAAATAGTTTTTTTCTTGTAGTTTTCTTTTGTTGTTGTATTTTTTGCAAGATCCGTTTCAAACCGTTTTATTTGTTGTAACTGCTGTTGTTTTAGAACTTCTTGTCATGATTGTCAGTCAAGCAACCGTACCGAAAGTCAAACAACAAGTTTTGTGAGCAACTAGACTAGGAATATGATTTTAAGAGTCAAGAGCGGAAAGCCGCAAAGAGTGAGAGGGTGGTATGAAGTGGGAAGGGTAGGGAGGATTTTCTAAATGGAAGGAAAATGAAATTTTTAATAGAAAACTTCACTATGAAACTGTTTTCCTAGAAAATTTCACTATAAAATTTTTATATAGAAAATTACATTATGCAATTTTTTATAGAAAATTTCATGATGACATTTTTATATAGAAAATTTCATGATAAAATTTTTATATAGAAACTTTCACTATGAAATTTTTATGGAAAATTTCACTATGAAATTTTTTATAGAAAATTTCACTATGAAATTTTTTATGGAAAATTTCACTATGAAATTTTTTATGGAAAATTTCACTATGAAATTTTTTATGGAAAATTTCACTATGAAATTTTTTATGGAAAATTTCACTATGAAATTTTTTATGAAAATTTCACTATGAAATTTTTTATGGAAAATTTCACTATGAAATTTTTTATGGAAAATTTCACTATGAAATTTTTTATGGAAAATTTCACTATGAAATTTTTTATGGAAAATTTCACTATGAAATTTTTTATGGAAAATTTCACTATGAAATTTTTTATGGAAAATTTCACTATGAAATTTTTTATGGAAAATTTCACTATGAAATTTTTTTTATGGAAAATTTCACTATGAATTTTTTTATGGAAAATTTCACTATGAAATTTTTTATGGAAAATTTCATTATGATTTTTTTTAATAGAAAATTTCACTATGAAATTTTTTATAGAAAATTTCTCTATGAAATTTTTTTATAGAAAATTTCACTATAAAATTTTTTTATAGAAAATTTCACTATGAATTTTTTTTATAGAAAATTTCACTATGAAATTTTTATATAGAAAATTTCACTATGAAATTTTTTTATAGAAAATTTTTATAGAAAATTTCACTATGAATTTTTTCATAGAAAATTTCACTATGAAATTTTTTCATAGAAAATTTTCACTATGAAATTGTTAATAGAAATTTTTCACTATGAAATTTCTTTATGAAAATGTTTATAGAAGGCCTTTACAGGTCCTCCAAGTCAAAAATAGTTTCTGCAGTCTCCTCAGGGTAAATGACTTTTGGAGGTGTTCTGTACTTAAAAGAGCTTCTAGAAAACCTTCAGAAGTATTATACGGCCTGAAGAGGGCTGTAAGAACCGCAAAGGGATTCTATGGCTTGACAAGATTTAGAGATCTTTTTTGGTTACGCGATATCTAGAGGCCTTCTGTTGATAAAAGTCATTTGGAGTTCTTCTGTGGCTAAAAGAATTTCAAAGGCCTTCTCCGATAAGAAGACTATCAGGCAAAAACTTTCTTCGGAGGTATCCTGTACTTAGAATATTTTAAACATTTTTTTCTGTGGCTTCCAAACATTTAGCGGTATTGTAAGGCCAGAAAATCTTCAGAGGGTCTTATACGATCTGAAGATAGCTGGACGAACACCAATGAGGTTCTATGGCTTGATGAGATTCTGCGGTTGTTGGTTTGAAAATCTTTAGATTTATTCTTTGTAGCTAGGATACCTTCAAAGGTCTTCTGTTGAAAAAAAACTTCTTTAAGGACTAGAAGAATTTCAGGAGCCTTCTAAGGCAAGAAGACCTTCAGAGATTTTCCCACACAAAAAAGATCTTTTTCCGTGGTCTCTTAAGTTTAGAATACTATCGGATGTAATCCGCACTTGTAAGACCTTCAGAGGTCTTCTGTAGCTAGAAGATACCTTTAGAGGCTTTTTACTGAATTTCAGACTAGCAAATCTTCATAGCTCTTCTATGGCTACATGAGGTCTACGGTTGTGGTTAGATGACCTTTCGATGGCTTGAAGAATTTCGGCTTCTATATCATTTGTTTAAGTTACCATAGAATACCTTCAAAGGACTTCTATGGTTAGAAGATATTCGGAGTTCTTTTAGGTGGATTTCGGTAGCCTTCTCAGACAAGAAGACCTTTTTAAGGTCCTCTAATCCAAAATGATATTCTGGGGTCTCTTATGGTTAGAAGACCTTCAAAAGTCTTCTGTGGATAGAAGACTTTAGAGAGAGAGGGAGAGAGAAAGAAAACCTTCAGAGGCCTTCTATGGCCAGAAGATGGCTAGACGAACCTCAAATTTAAAAATTATTTTTGCTTAGCAGATCTTCAGAGGTCTTCATTGGTTAGAAGATCTTCAGAAGTCTTCAGAGGTTTGTTAGTTGCAGATTGAAGAACTTCTGAATTTCATGTGAAAATTTTATGAAAGTTTCATGTGCAATTTTTATTAAAGTTTTAAATGAAACTTTTATGAATATTTCATGTGCAATTTTTATGAAAGTTTAAAGTGAAACTTTTATGAAAGTTTCATGTGAACTTTTATGAAAGTTTCTTTTGCAATTTTTATGAAAGTTTCATGTGAAACTTTTATGAAAGTTTCAAGTGAAAATTTTATGAAAGTTTCCGGTGAAATTTATATGAAAGTTTCTGCTGAAATTTATATGAAAGTTTCATGTAAACTTTCATGAAAGTTTCATGTGAAATTTTGTATGAAAGTTTCATGTGAAACTTTTATGAAATTTTCTGCTGAAATTTTTTTATGAAAGTTTCATGTGAAAATTTTATGAAACTTTCAGGTAAAATTTTTTATCATTTTTTTTTTAATAAGTTTGCCCGAATTTTTTTTCTCAATTTTTGAACCGATTAATCCTCCCCTCTTTAAGAAGTTATTTTTCGGTTAACCGCCTGTTTTGCCTCATCGTATTATTATTTGTAAAGTCACACGACTCCAAATCCAAACAATTTAATGTAGACTTTTGTTGTTGTTATTGCCACCTTCAACTTTGTTGTTGTTATTGTTCATGTAACCGTTCGTTCATACCGTGGTTGAATTGAAATGCAATTCTTCATTTCAGTGGAAATGCTAAGGAGGCGTCGGCGGGTTACCACTCACACAAGAACCTCAAAGGGGAGGGAGAGAGAAGAGGGGAGGGAGACAGAGAATTACAATATTACGTTTTTGTTGTTGTTCTTGTTCATGTGACTCCAAACACGCTCAGGGTCTCATGTTCGATGTTAGAAGGTAATTCTTGGAAAAAAAACATAGCAAAGGCAGTTGCGACCCACGCTATACCCGCAAATGTACTTGAAATAATTCACATATGTTTGTCGGTATGTATATATTATATAACATAGCAACAACAATAACAAAAAAACAATTTTGCAATTGTTTTTGTTGTTGTTGGTGGTAGTACGAATAAATTGTTACAACTAAAGCTCACCTATAATAATCGCTTTTGCAGTAAATATTACCGTCGCGCGAATAACACGAAGATTCCCGGTCGAGGGGCTGTCGACAGGCATAGCATTGCAGGCAACTGGCATGCCACCGTTTATCCACAGCCGAGAGGTAGAAACGATCCTAGGGGAAAATGAAAAAAAAAATAGACGGCAACGTGAAAAAACAGCCGTTATAATTGGACATGTAATTGCCGGGGCAGCAAACAAATTGGCCAGAATGGCAGAAAAGGGGGGAAGGTAATTTACCGTACTCACCTGTATTAAACGCCCACACCCGGCACAGGGTGGACTACAATTTGGTTTTGTTTCAGTCGCCGATTCTGGACTACTGGGTGGTCCATAAGGTTCCGTTTTAAAGGATATACCCGAATTCGTTTCATCGTTGAGATCGTCCGGACATTCGGTTTGGCCTCGACTAATGGCATATTTGATGGAAGAGTCATCGAAGGTGGCCTGTTCGGCTGTTTCATAGCTGTAACAAATATTTTTTGATTATAAATTTTTTTTAAGAGAATCAGCCCCCCTCGCCCCACCTTACCTTCTAAATGCAACTGAATAGGCGGCCGCCGCAGCACTAAACGGCTTTGTACTGTGTTCACAGATATCGGGACATGTTGAGCAGGATTGTGTGGATCGAAATATGAATTGATTGCTATGACTATGATTACTACTACTGTTGTTGTTGTTGTTATTATTGTTGTTGTTGCTATTATTATTGTTGTTGTTATTGTTATTATTACTACTGTTATTTGCACCTGCAGCACTGCCGCAATGTGCAGCATTTCCTTGATGTGCTACAGGTGGTGTTGGACTTTTTTCCCTTGCACCTGGCCCAAGAAATCTTGCGCTCTGCTGCTGCATAATCGAACAAAAAACACATGAAAAGAGAGAAAGAGAAGGTGATAAGAGAAAATGTGATAATAAAACTATAAAAAAAATTAAAAATAGTTCGGAATTTTTATAAAAATAGGCTCTGAAATTTATAGGTGGACTTACAGCCCCAGACATAACTCTGAAAATTTTCTGAGATCTAGACGACCTCCAGTGGCCATTAGAAAGACAGAATGTCTTCAAATATCTCCTCAGGCTAGAAGAACTTCAGAGGTCTTGGAAGGCAAGGGGTATTATAAAGTCTTTTAAAAATTAGAAGAATTTATGAGGTATTTTGTGCTTAGAAGATCTTCAAAGGATTTCATAGCAAGGAGATTTTGAGAGGTCTATTCTGACTGGAAAGCCTTTAGAAGAGCATCTACAGTAAGAAGAGCATCAGAAGTCTTCGATAGCTGGACGCACTTCAGAGATATTTCATAGCTTGAGATTCAGAGATTTTTTTTCTTTAGGAGATATTCAGACGTCTTCTGTAGATAGAAGATCTCTCAAGGGGTTGTTCCACGACATCTTCGATAGCTAGACCTCCTTCAGAAGACTTATATGACCTTCTGAGATTAGAACACCTTCCAGAAGACGTTCAGAAATCTTTGACGGCTCTACGAAATTAAAAGAGTTGCGTTCGTTAGAAGACTATTAGGGGTCTTTTGAAGCTAGACAATCTTCCAAGGTATTCTGTGAGAGAGAGGTCTATTCTGGGGTATTATAAAGTCTTTTAAAAATTAGAAGAACTTAGGAGGTATTCTGTGATTAAAAGATCTTCAAAGGATTTCATAGCAAGGAGATTTTGAGAGGTCTATTATGACTGGAATGCCTTTAGAATAGCATCTGAAGTCTTCGATAGCTGGACGGACTTCAGAGATCTTTCATAGCTTGAGATTCAGAGATCTTTTTTCTTTAGGAGATCTTCAGATAGAAGATCTCTCAAGGGGTTGTTCTACGACTTATTCGATAGCTAGACTTTCTTCAGACCTTCTGACGTTAGAGCACCTTCCAGAAGACGTTCAGAAGTCTTTGACGGCTCTACGAAATTAAGAGTGTTCCGTTCGTTAGAAGACTACTAGGGGTCTTTTGAAGCTAGACACTTTTCCAGGGTATTGTGTGGCTACAATACCCTCAGAAGACTTATATAATCATCATAGTATTTTGAAAGGCCTTCAGAGATCTTCTAAGCGGCCAGAGGTTTCTTTAGTAAGAAGACATTCAACAATATTCTGTAGCTAGAATACCTCCCAAGGCCTGTATAAATAATATCTGCTGCTTCATAGGTCTTCAACGGCCAGAAGACGTTCAGAAGTCTTTGGATGACTGGACAGACTGCAGAGGTCATCTTCTATGGCTCGATGAAATTAAGAAATTTCAGTTCGTTAGAAGACATTTAGGGGTCTATTGAAGTTAGAAGATCCCAAGGTATTCTGTAGCCACAATACAGAGGATATTTTGCGGCTAGATGAACTACAGAAAACTTCAATGGCTAGAATACTCTCGAAAGACTTATATAATCATCATAGTCTTCGAATAATTCTTCGAAAAGGCTTTCAGAGATCTTCTAAGCGGTAAGAATAATTTAATAAATGTTTGATGTCTCCAAAAGTTTTGGTTTTGGTAAGAAGACCTTCAACGATCTTCTGTAGCTAAAAGACCTCCCAAGGTATTCGGTGGCAAGAAGACCTTGAGGGGAGTTTTAAGACTAGAAGAACTACAGAGGCTAGAGTACCTTTGGAGCACCTTCAGAAGAGTTATGTGAACTGTGGTCTTCGAAGATTAAAAGACCTTTGATGACTTCTTTAATATGTGGACGAACTTAAAAAGACTTCTTGGCTTAGACCTTTAGAAACATTCGGAGGTCAACTAAGGTTAGAATTTCTCAGCTATTCTGTACTAAAAAAAATCAAAAAAAAAAAAAAAATAAATAAATAAAAAAATCTGAAGATATTTTCTACTTATTTGATAGCTGTAAGACTTCCACAAAATTTTGAGATCTTCTTTAAAAAATCTACGCCTTGTATAGGCTCTGAAAAAGTAGTCTTTAAAAAATCTACGCCTTGTATAGGCTCTGAAAAAATAGTTTTTAAAAAATCTACGCCTTGTATAGGCTCTGAAAAAATAGTCTTTAAAAAATCTACGCCTTGTATAGGCCCTGAAAAAATCTTCTTTAAAACATCTACGCCTTGTATAGGCCCTGAAAAAATCTTCTTTAAAAATCTACGCCTTGTACAGGTCTTGAACAAAAATTATTATTTAAAAAATCTACGCCTTGTATTGGCCCTGAAAAAAATCTTCTTTTAAAAATCTACACCTTATTAGGCCCTGAAAAAAATCTTCTTTTAAAAATCTACACCTTATTAGGCCCTGAAAAAATCTTCTTTAAAAATCTACGCCTTGTATAGGCCTTGAAAAAATCTTCTTTAAAAAATCTACGCCTTGTATAGACCCTGAAAAAAATCTTCTTTAAAAAATCTACGCCTTGTATAGACCCTGAAAAAAATCTTCTTTAAAAAATCTACGCCTTGTATAGACCCCGAAAAAAATCTTCTTTAAAAAAAAATACGCCTTGTATAGACCCTGAAAAAATCTTCTTTAAAAAATCTACGCCTTAGATAAGCCTTGAAAAAATATTCTTTACAAAATCTACACCTTATTAGGCCCTGAAAAAATAGACTTTGAAAAATCGACCCCTTGTATAAGCCCTGAAATAATCTTCTTTAAAAAATCTACGCCTTGTATAGGCCCTGAAAAATATTCTTTATAAAAAATACGCCTTAGATAGCCTTGAAAAAATCTTCTTTAAAAAATCAAGGCGCTGAAAAATCTTCTTTAAAAAATCCACGCCTTAGATAAGCCTTGAAGAAATATTCTTTACAAAATCTATACCTTATTAGGCCCTGAAAAATAGACTTTAAAAAATCGACCCCTTGTATATACCCCGAAAAAAATATTCCTTAAAAAATCCGTGCCTTTTGTAGGACCTCCTAAAAATATTTTTAAAGAATCCAAAAAATAATATCAAATATTTTCCTTCTTAATATTTCCCATTCTCATTTTTTTATTTTAATATTTTGTTGCATTTTAATTCTGTCTCCTTTTTCTCTCTGCTGTTCTTGTTGTTGTTGTTGTATTTATATATATTTTTAAGGTTAATTAGCATAAAAAAGATTTGACAAGTTTTTGCAGTTGACACTTTTCAACATTCAAATAGCAGCAACAACAACAACAACATCGGCCATAAAGGCAGATAGTGGAAAATCAACGCCAACAAAAAATTAAGCCGGTAGCAGATCGAAGAAGAAGAAACTGAAACAGACTTCTTTGAGTTGTAATTTTTTTCCGTTGATCGGTAGATGGGTCGGTGTGTGAGTGTGTTTTTTTTTGGGTGGCTGTGGTACCAGTGTCTGTCTACAAATCAAAGGATTTTGCTTTTATTTAATTTTTGTTTTCATTATATCAGCTATTCCGACGATTTGCTTTATGTTCAGAAAAAATATTTTTTTTTTTGCTTTTTGGGCGTGTTGTATTATAGACAATTTGAAATTTATGTTTTGTGTTTAGATGCTGGCCAAATTATAATACACTGGAAGAAATTGACTGTGACATATAGTAAGGAGTGAATTAAAAATTAGAACCGTTCAAATCGGCGTGCATTTTTTAAAAATATTTTTAGAACGCCTTTGAAGGTCTCCAAACAGGCGTGGAATTTTTTAAAATATTTTTAGGAGGCCAAACAGACGAGGGATTTTTTAAAAATATTTTTAGGAGGCCTTTGAAGGTCTCCAAACCTTTCTTTTTGAATATTTTTGGGAAACCTTTGGAGGTGGGATTTTTTAAAAATATTTTTAGGAGGCCTTTGGAGGTCTCCAAACTGGCGTGGTATTATTTAAAAATATTTTTAGAAGGCCATTGGAGGTATCCAAACAGGCGTGGATTTTATTAAAATATTTTTAGGAGGCCTTTGGAGGTCTCCAAACAGGCATGGAGTTTTTATAAATATTTTAGAAATCCTTTGAAGGTCTCCAAACAGGCGTGGATTTTTTTAAAAATATTTTTAGGAAGCCTTTGGAGGTCTCCAAACAGACGTGGATTTTTTTAATTTTTTAGGAGGCCTTTGAAGATCTCCAAACTGGCGTGGGATTTTTTAAAAATATTTTTAGGAGGCCTTTGGAGTTTTCCAAACCGGCGTGGAGTTTCTTTTTAAATATTTTTAGGAGGCCTTTGAAGGTCTCCAAACAGGCGTGGGATTTTTTAAAAATATTTTTAGGAGGCCTTTTAAGGTCTCCAAACGGGCGTGGATTTTTTTTAATTTTTTAGGAGGCCTTTGAAGATCTCCAAACAGGCGTGGGATTTTTTAAAAATATTTTTAGAAGGCCTTTGGAGTTTTCCAAACCGGGGTGGATTTTTTCAAAATATTTTTAGGAAGCCTTTGAAGGTCTTCAAACACGCGTGGCATTTTTTAAAAATATTTTTAGGAGGCCTTTGGAGGTATCCAAACAGGCGTGGGATTTTTTAAAAATATTTTTAGGAGGCCTTTGGAGGTCTCCAAACAGGCGTGGATTTTTTAAAAATATTTTTAGGAGGCCTTTGGAGGTATCCAAACAGGCGTGGGATTTTTTAAAAATATTTTTAGGAGGCCTTTGGCGGTCTCCAAACAAGCGTGGGATTTTTTAAAAATATTTTTAGGAGGCCTTTGGCGGTCTCCAAACAGGCGTGGTATTTTTTAAAAACATTTTTAAGAGGCCTTTGAAGGTCTCCAAACCGGGCGTGGGATTTTTTTAAATATTTTTTTGAAGACCTTTACAGAGTCGTGAATTATTTTCAAAATATTTGTTAGGGGATTTTTTCTTCTCGGTGTATTTTTTCATAATTAAAATCAAACACTTTCATTTTAATAGGATGTTCCTTTGACTGTCTGTCCCAGAGCGCACGCTTTTCTCAGTCTATGTGATGTCTAATATTTTTGTTTTGTTTCAATTTTTTTACAATATTTTCAAAACACACAACTAAAAATAATATCATCTTTCGGCACAAGTGTAACAAAACCGCCACCAACCAACCTAGGGGTAGAGAGAAGGTAGGGGGAACAACATCACTTCTTGTCGATGTCAACGGGCAAATACAAGTGTCTAATTAAAAGCGATTTTCAGTGTTGCTTTCGGGCGTCAATTTTTTGTGTTGGATTTTAAAAAATAAAATATTTTTTTTCAAATTTGATTCTAGGAAAATTATTCGTAGTATGTCAGGAAAAAGACAAGTCATACATGATTTGATTTCAAACACTTGAAACTATATTTTTTTTAAATGGATTTTCAATGGAATATTCGGAAATTTTTTCCAGGGGAAATATTGGAGAGTTCGATCAAGATTTATTTAAAAATATACTTGGGAGACCTTCGAAGATCTGGATTTTATACAAAATATTTATAGGAAGCCTCCAAATAGGCGTGGATTTTTTGTTGAAAATATTTTTGAAGGTCTCCAAATAGGGGTGCATTATTTTAAAATATTTTTGGAGGTCTCCAAACAGGTGTGGATTTTTTTATTTTTGGAGGAGGTCTATACCACTCTGTGGTACAGGGTATTATGTCTTTGTGCATATGTTTCAGATAGATGTTCGAGATAGACCCATGGTTCCTTTTGAGAATATGCATAGAATCACTTTCTGAGTCGATGTATGCATATCCGTCTGTCTGTTGATGTTAAATTGTAAACAAAGTACTGGTCGCAGTTATTATCCGAATTGGATGAAATTTGGCACAGCTCGTCTATTTGGCCCAACGACGAACCCTATTGAAATTGGGAAAAATCGGCCGATTTAATGTAAATAGTGCAACAAAGTCTCTATATATTATTCGATTTGCACGAAATTTTGCACAGCGTAATGAATTAGGTATAGAATGATGTGTGTTAAGTTTCCTGAAAATCGGTTCAAAATTAGTTATAGCTCCCATATATATGTTCGACCGATTTAATGTAAATGGTGTATCAAAGTCCCTATATATCCTTCGATTTGCCTGATATTTGGCATAGCGTACTGAATTAGGTCTTGAATGATGTGTGTTAAGTTTCGAAAAAATCGGTTCAAATTTAGATATAGCTCCCATATATACTTTCGTCCGATTTTATGTAAATAGTGCACCAAAGTCCCTATAAATCTTTCGATTTGCACGAAATTTGGCACAGCGTTATGTATTAGGTCTAGAATTATGTGTGTTAAGTTTCTTGAAAATCGGTTCAGATTTAGATATAGCTCCCATATATACTTTCGTCCGATTTAATATAAATGGTGTTCCAAAGTCCCTATATATCTTTCGATTTGCACGAAATTTGGCACAGCGTAATGAATTAGGTATATAATGATGTGTATTAAGTTTCCTGAAAATCGGTTCAAATTTAGATATAGCTCCCGTATATAATTTCGTCCGATTTTATGAAAATTGTACACCAATGTCTCTATATAACTTTCGATTTGCACGAAATTTGGCACAGCGTAATGAATTAGGTCTAGAATGATGTGTGTTGAGTTTCGTGAAAATCGGTTCAGATTTAGATATAGCTGTCATCTATATTTTCGACCGATTTAAATTTGAAAAAAAATATACAACCGATCCACCTTCCATTGCCTTTTTGGAACTGAGATTTTAGATGGTCTTTGACGTTGCACTCAATCTAATCGCGATGATAAGCCATGGCATCATTTGAAATCAAATCAAATAGCTTTGGTGGAAGAGAACGAGATACGCTTGGGGTTACGATGTTATCAACAACAACGCCAATGGCAACAAACACACAGTTGACCAGCCAGCTAGGCAATCATTCAGTCATTCAGATGATTGCATTTGAAATCACCGAAAGAAATAAAAAAAGCAATTGGATGGCGTTTTGTGATGCCATTCGGGGTTTTCGATGCTTCAGTTCCCATTTCAACTGATAAGAGTTCCGCTTGATATTTGAAGATTAAGAATTATCAAAAAAAGGCAAATTATTGTAGAGGTCGTTAGTTTGACAAAAAAAAAAAAAAAAATAGAAAAAATATATAACAAAAAAATTCTCCCTGAGGGGTCCTATCAATTTGTTCCTGATAATCTCAGGAAAAAATATTTGTTTATTGGTTGTAAAGATTGTTCAAATAGATGATTATTGCCAAATGAAATTTTTTCTAAGACTTCCCAAATATTTTTTTAAAAAATTCACGCCTTTGGAAAGACTTCCGACTTTGTTAATCTAAGCCTATTTTTTCTTTAAACCTTAGATTTATCTACACCTATTTTATTTAATTTTTATTTTTTTTTTATTTATTTTTTTATTTTTTTTAATTATATTTTTGCTAAGACTTCCCATATATTTTTTTTAAAAAAATCCGCGCCCTTTGAATTCTTAAATTTATCCACACCTCTGTTTAGGCTCCTAAAATATTTAAAAAAATCCAGACCTCTTAAAATATATTTTTTAAATCCAAAGACCTCCTAAAATACCTTTTAAAAATTAAAAATATTTTTGGAGTTCTGGAAAAAAATATCTTAAAAAAATCAACTACATCTTGAAAAAAGTGTATTGAAATTAAAAAGAAAAATAATTTTGTTTGAACTTACCCAATGCATCACAGGGCGCTCTTCGGTACAGACGCCCATGTGCGTCTTTTGCGATATCACGAGGTTTGGTTCCAACGATGCTTATTTGGCAGTGCGGCGGCAGGATGTTGTTTTGAATGATTTCGATTGATGCGAAGGACAGCGACGGTGGCGGCGATGACAACGACGTCGATGACAGCAGCTGAAACTGTGACGACGTTGTATGGAAACACGGAGGGAATTTTTTTTTTTAAATTTCACGGGAGAATTTTTAAACCGAATCTTTTTATTTAATTTTTATTTTAACACTGGAAATAGAAATTTTAAGTTGAATTTAATATTTGTTTCACATTTGTATTAAACATTTACACTATAATTTGTTTTAAAATTAATTTTACATTATTTTTTAACATCGTTTTATATTTTCATTCCAGGGACATGATATTGTTGGATTAAAAAAATATGTAAGTAAAAATATATTTTCATTATACATCGCTACAACAAAAATCTGCTTTGAAAAGGACTGTTTCTGGAATGAAGACAAATGTCGAACATTGACAAATTTGAATTTAATTCGCATATGCAAGTTTCGCATCAGGGCGTGATAAATACAAGTTATCAACACACGACCTTTGTAAAGCCACATAGCCCAATATGCCTGATGAGCCGCTTAATCAACGGCGAAACGCGTCGCATAATGGTGGGTACGTAGGTTCTTCTCCTGGCTTTCCTTTTCATTGCAAACCTTCGATCATTAAGCTCGACTCGAAAGAGTATAAATAATCACTTCAAGATTATTAAAAATTGGATTTTTTTATATAGCTCCTTAGCCATATTTCAGAAAAATAATTGATGCGCCCGTATATGAGTACGGTAATTATTAAATGCAATACTGGATTTCTCCGATAATTTAAGTGGAGGTTTGAAAAATAATTTTTGAAATATAACCAGTAAGGAAAGTAGTAAAGTCGGACTAGGCCGTCTATATGATACCCTTCACCACTTTATATATTTTGTACATATGCCAAATTTGGTGGAAGCCGAAAGGTATACAGGGATTTTGGTGCTACATTTACATTAAATCGGGCGAAAATATACATGGGAGCTATATCTAAATATGAACCGATTTTCTCAGAACTTAACACACATCATTCTAGACTTAATTTGGTACACCATGCCAAATTTCATAAAAATCGAAGAATATATAGGGACTTTGGTACCCTATTTACTTAAAAACGGGCGCATATATATGTGGGAGCTATTTCTAAATCTGGACCGATTTTCACAAAACTTAACATGTGGAAATCTAGACTCAACTCAGTGCGCTATACCAAATTCCGTGCAAATCGAAGGATATATAGGGGTTTTGGTGCTACATTTACATTAAATCGGACGAAAATATATATGAGATCTATATCTAAATCTGAACCGAAATTCTCGAAACTTAACACTTATCATTCTAGACTTAATTTAGTACGCCATGCCAAATTTCGTGAAAATCGAAAGATATATAGGGACTTTGGTGCACCATTTACCTTAAATAGGACGAAAATATATATGTGAGCTATATCTAAATCTGAACCGATTTTCTCGGAACTTAACACACATCATTCAAGACCTAATTCATTACGCTATGCCAAATTTCGTGCGAATCGAAGGATATATGGGGACTTTGGTACACAATTTACCTTAAATCGGACGAAGATATATATGGGAGCTATATCTAAATCTGAACCGATTTTCAGGAAACTTAACACACATCATTATGGGCTTAATTCAATACGATATGCTAAATTTCGTACAAATCAAAGGATATATAGGGACATTGGGACACCATTTATCTTAAATCGGACGAACCTATATATGGGAGCTATATCTAAATCTGACCCGATTTTCTCGAAACTTAACACACATCATTATGAGCTTAATTTAATACGATATGAACTTTGGTGTCTATATCGGATGAATATATATATATGGGTGCTACATCTAAATCTGAACCGATTTTCACCAATTTCGATAGTGTTCGTCCTTGGGCCAAATAAGTGACTTGTGCCAAATTTCATCCACATCGGATCATAAATGCAACCTGTACTTTGTTTACAATTTTGACATCTACAGGCGGACGGACGGACGGACATGCATAAATCGACTCAGAAAGTGATTCTATGCATATTCTCAAAAGGAACCATGGGTCAATCTCGATTATTTTTGCCTGCTACACAAAAACGTAATACCCTGTACCACAGTGTGGTGAAGGGTATAAAAACCAGGATCTTTAATTTTCTATTGTATTTATTGTTCTTTTGGAATGGATCGCAGCTACGAACCGCAATTATTAAATGCAATATCAGATTTCCCCGATTTTGTAGATGCAGGTTTGAAACAAATATTTTTTTTTTTGAAATATGAGAACCAAGATTTTCAGAATCAATTTTTCAAAAATTCTATAGGCTTCGATATTTTAGCCTTCATTTTCTTTTTTATTTTTTAATCGTATAGCCTGATTTCGATTCAGAACAAATTGGAAGTAAGCATATTTACTGAAGATTGGTATTGATCATTTTTGAATTTTACATATTTTCTCGATAGGCTACCAGGGCGATATATTTATTTTTGTTTTTATTGTTGCGGATGATTAAAAATGTTTATTTGGACATGACGGACCATTCGATACCCTACACAACTTCCACGTACGATTAGCATGGGCAGTATTTCGCGATATTTGCAACCTTATTGCCCGATTAGAGGTCAACAGCACCTCTTCCTACACAGACATATATTCCGAATATTACAATTATTCAGTACAGCCCCTCTAATTACTTGTCCAGCTTCCCTTCACCGTGGGCTGTGTTGTGATGTTCGGCTTATAATTGTGGCCTATAGATCGACTCGAAAAACACACAAAAAATAAGTTTACAGTCCACTTCATCCCAAAATTATTATCTACTCATCACCGAGAATTATAGGCGTTGTTCTTGACCATACCTGGATCATCATGGAAAATTTCAAAGGGCTATATTTCCGCCCTCTAGTGTGGAAATTGGTTATTAAATATATCTAAGTACCTGTAAATATTTAAGTGTAACTCCACATCCCAGTACATACGACAATATAATTGGTATTAATTTGAAGGTCAACACCAATGTTGCCAGTCCACTTAACGTTCTGACCCCATCAACACACTTCCAAAACGGTTGTCCAAAATCATGTGTGTACCATGGAAGCAATTGTAAGTGTGTGGATTAATTATCCATCGCTGAAACAAAAATCTGCTTTGAAAAGGACTGTTTCTAGAATGAAGACAAATGACAAACTTTGATAAAATTTGAATTTAATTCGCATATGCAAGTTTCGCATCAGGGCGGGATAAATACATGTTATCAACATACGACCTTTGTAAAGCCATATAGCCCACATATGCCTGATGAGCCGCTTAACCATCGGCGAAACGCGTCGCATAGTGGTGGGTACGTAGGTTCATTGCAAAACTTAGATCACTAAGCTCGACTCGAAAGTGTATAAATACTCACTTAAAAAAAAGGCCTAGAAAAAATATGCTTTAAAAAATCCACGCCTTGTCTAAGGCCTAGAAAAAATATTCTTTAAAAAATCCACGCCTTGTCTTAGGGGGTAGATATGCTATCAAATTCTCGGTTCTATGTCCTTCAGGGGTAAATATATACGCCATTGAATATACATTTTGTCATTTTCCACACAAAAGTCTGGGTCCATTTGATCCGCTAAATATTGACCGATCTTTATGAAAACAGGCAAACTTTTTCTTTGGCTCGACCCCCTTCCCCATGTAAAAAATCGCGATGTTTGGGCCATAATTACGGCCTCTAGAGCGACCAGAAAATCAGACAAAAATAAAGTTGTTGGTCCATTTCATCACCTAACCGAACTTTACCCAAAAAATAGGGGGTCTTCATTGAACAGAACCCATCCTACATGCAAAATTTCGTGAACATTGGGTCATAACTGTGGTCTGTATCGTGTTTACAAATTATTATGGATAAACGGACGGACACACATGTCTAGATCGACTCAGCTAGTCGAGATATGGCGATCGGTATACATAAAGGTGGGTCTAAGACCAATATTTCGTGGCGTTACAAACTCTGTGGGGTTGCACAAAGCTATTATACCCTGGCAACATTATCTTTAATTTTGAAGCTCGTAAAAGAGTCCCATTGGCTTCCATCAAGTTGGGGTCATGTGAACAAGGCTTTCAATGTTCTACTGCATTCAAAACAAAATTTTTTGTGAGGCTTTTTATCTCGCCAAAAAAAAAAAAAAAAAAAAAAAAAAATCACAGCTTAATCATTATGCCAAAAAGTTTCTCAAGGCAATCCTTGAGAGTTTGTTCCCTAAGAAATATACCCACAACCTAACCGGAAGCAATAATAAACCTAGCAGGTATTAACACATTTCGATTTCAATTTGTTAATGTTCTACCATTTGTTTTTATTTCACTACATTTTTTATTTCAATTTTTTTCGGGATCCACACACAAAGATTGACCCTCAACATCAATTTCAATATCGAGCGCCACCATTTATTTAGATATTCCATAAATTCACACACCCAAAGTGAAAGGAATTCCGCAAAAAAAAAAAAATAAATAAACCGGCCACCGTTTAGCTTCCAAATCAGGAATACCAAAAAAAAAACCGATTCTCAAAACAAGCTTGGATCAACAAAATATATGGCTCACAATCAGGCGATCAGTTTTGGGTTTCCAACATTTTTATTTCCCTGCACTTCTAATGTTTTTGCAAAACGTAGTGGACTTGGTGGTGGTGGCTGGGAGATGGGATTTCAAGTGATCCGCTTGAGGATTTTTTTGGTGAGGTTATCGGTTTTCTGTTGCTGTTAATGTAGTTGTTGTTTTGCGGTGTGGTTTGTTGTTGCAACATGTAAAGTGTCCCCAAATGTTGACAATTTTTAAAACTTAATTTATGACATTCATTTTAAAAAAAAGGTCTTCTTCTGCCTCTTTTTGCCTCAACACCTTTTGAAAACACCAACCAACAACCCACCATCCCCCTACATGGGTTTTTTTATTTTCCTTTTTTTGGGAAGCCACCAAAATTCTTTAGTAGCCATTCCAGGTTAGCAGCCATAGAACCAGCAACATGTGTCCGCTCTTCATAGCATTCATCCCGCTCCCAAACATCTTTGGTTTGGGATCGGCTGGACGGTTGTTGGTTGATGTTAACAACTGAGTGTTGGCTGGTTGACTGGATGGCAGGCTGGTGACCCTTAAATTTCCAAAACATGCAATAAAAAGATGCAAAACGCTGATAAGGAATCTTTGAACTTAGAAGAAGATGAAAAACAACAACAACAAACGACGACGACGAAAGTGACAACTCTACCAAACAGCGGCACATTTACGACAACAACATTTTATGTTGAATGTCCATATGTATGTTGGGATGGACGGACAGACAGACAGACATACTGATCATACATTTGGGGTGTGTGTATCGGACGTCTATGATGGCCTGTTGCTGGTTTTTATTACCGTTCGGACTGTCGGTTTCGATAACTTGATAAGACCCAACAACATTCTAGACTAGTTTTCTTTTCAGATGTTAGACAATTTTGTCGATGTTGTTGTTGTTGATCGCCTCTAATAGAGTTGTAATCTTAGATGTAACAATTTTCATTTTTCCTGTTGTTGTTTTTTTCTTCTCCTCTTTTTTTTTGTGGCTGACCTGTGACCTTTTTTTCTGTTTGGTCTTCATAAAAATTTGTATCTTTTGTGTTATTTATTGACTTGGTGGTGGTTGCGTTGGCATTGACACCCTGAAATTGTAACACACACACCCAGAGGTATTTGGTGTCGTTTTGAGGCAGAGAGAGAGAGGGAGGGGAGGGTATCCTTTTGGATGATATCAATATCATATTTATCTCAATTGCAATATTAAGATGTCAAAAAAAATTGATTTACCGTTTCGAAATGTTAGCCAAGATAGCAGGGAGTTGATGTCAAATCGTTTTGTCTAATTGTAATTGGAGTACGAGCGATAGCAACAATCTGATATCGATTATCTAATTTTTGTTCAAATGAATGTTTCAAAATTCCTCTAATAATTTATAGAAAAACGATCAAGTTATCAATATTCTCAGAGAACAGCTTCATTACTCTAAAAAAAACGAGAGAACAAATTTTAAAATTGTGTGCGGTTTTTGAGCATCGCCACAAGGCGTGGATTTTTAAAAAATACTTTTTTTAACCATTCACACAAGTCGTGGATTTTGTAAAAATATTTTTTTTTAACATCCACACAAGGCGTGGATTTTTTTTTTTTTATATTTATTTCAACATCCATACAAAGCGTGGATTTTTATACCCTACACAACTATGTTGTCAGGGTATTATAGCTTTGTGCAGCCCCAAAAGTTTGTAACGCCGCGAAATATTGGTCCTAGACCCACCTTTAAGCATGCCGATCGTCATATCTCGACTAGCTGAGTCGATCTAGACATGTGTGTCCGTCCGTCTGTCCATAGGCCGCAGTTATGGTCCGAACATCGCGACATTTTGCATGGAGAAGGAGATCGGGCCTAAGAATAGGCATGCCTGTTTTGATAAAGATCGTTCAATATTTAGCGGGTCAAATGGACCCTGACTTTTGTGTGAAAAATTAAAAAAAAAAAAAATATTCTGGGGCGTATATACTTGCTCCCGAAGGACATATACTCGATATGTTGACAGTTTGTCCAAGATGAGTTGTTGACCTTCAAATTGATACCAATTATATGGCTGTATGTACTCCGATGCGGGAGTTATACGTAATCCTCCATTAGAGGACGGAAATGTCGCGCTGATCGCTTTGAAATTATACATGAAGTTCCGATTATGGTCAAGGACGACGCTTATAGTTTTCGGTGAAGTTGAGATTTCATTCAGGGGGTGTAATGAACCGAAAACTTTAATTTTGTCAGATTTCGCTAGTCGCTCTAGAGGCAATTATTATATGCAGAACATCACATATTTTACAAGGTGAAGGGGATCTGACCAAATACTTAGAGCGGCTGTTTAGATGATGATCGGTCAATTTTCCGAGGGTCACCAATCAACCAAAACCTAAAGTGACCAATTTTTTTATTTTATGACGTACAAATTCACTTCAAGAAAAAACATTTTGGAAAATATGCCAGGGTTAGAAAGTGAAGATGTTGATCTATAATCGGCAAAAGGGTACAAATATCATGAAATATTGCCCAGGCTCAGAATATAGAACCGCATAATGTTTGCTTTTCTTCGTGGTAGTTGTGTATGGTATCATATGTTCGGCCCCGTCCGACTATACTGCTCCGCTCATTGAACATATCGCAATATTTCATTCGGCAAATATTGAAAAATGAGCTTTGGGTGGTAAAGCCATTGAAATTCCAAAAAGTACAAGAACTTACACCGCAACAGAAAGAAAATAGACTCGAAAGAGCCATAGAGTTGCTTCGCTTGGCCGAAAGTGGGGAACTGCCGAATTTGGTTTCCTCCTCAGATGAGAAAATATTCGTTGTCCAGCAGTTTGTAAACAAACAAAATGATCGTGTTTACTTGCTAAAATAGGTCAGCTGAAAATGTGCACCTTCGGTTGGCCACCAGAACTCAAGCGCCGACCATGGTGATGGTGTGGGCCACCATAATAGCCGATGGTCGCTCTCCGCTTAGAATAAATACCGAATATTATTTGGGTACGCAAACATTGTGGTCGCAGAAAATACCGAAGAGCAACATTCGGGCAGCGTGTGGCGGCTTCATTGGCCTTTTGAAGTCCATAATTCGTGCCAATGGTGACAAATCTTAACATATTCCAAAATTTTACTGCGCTGCGAAAACAGCTAAAAAATGTCCACTCATAAAAAAATATTAAAAAATTTGAATTATAATTTTTATAAACAAAATACATATTTATTCGTAAAGACTGCCGGAAATTCGAACAGAGGAGCGAAAAGACTGCCGGAAAAATCGAACAGAGGAACGAAATGGATTAAAAATATTTATTTTTTACTTCAGGGTAATTTTGTATATTCTGAAAACTCCATTTCTCTGTATATCTTTTAAACCAGTGAGCGAAGCAGTACGGTCAGACGAGGCCGACAATGCGATACCCTACAAAACAACTAAGGAACTCTAACTTTCTACGGAAGTTTATTCCAAGCCTGGCCAATATTTCTGATATTTACACCTTCTTACCCGATTAGAGATGAACAGAACCTCTGCATTACACTGATATATTTTCCGAATATTACTAATATTCCGTACAGCCCTTCTAATTAATTGTCCAGATTCCCTTCACCATGGTTTGTGTTGTGATGTATATCCCAAAATTATTATCTGAACATTATCGAAAAGTTATAGGCGTTGTCCTTGACCATAACTGGAACCCCATGGGAAAATTCAAACCCATCAGCGCTATATTCCGCCCTCTAGTGTGTTAATGGCTGCAATACTTTTCCTTTTTATATCCTTGTTATGCCGTCGAAAGTCTTTTTTCAGCATCATTAATTCTCAATTTTTTCCGAATCGATATCAAATTTGGCTCAGGTTTTCAATATTTGTACATTCTTCCGTAAAATCCCTTTTGGACCGCCGGCTAGGTGATATTATATCCGTTTTTATATTTTTCAATATTTCTTCAAAATCTTATTTTTTAATTTATTTAAAATAAATATAAATTCTTTAATATTGTTTTTTATTTTTATTCTCCTATATTTTGTACTCTTTATTTTACCTCTTTTTTGTGGAACGAAAGAAAAAAATTGGTAACGCCCCAAATTTATTTCTCTTCTTCAGTATAAATGTATATCCTTTTTTTCTGTGTATCCTTAGATGATGATTTTGTGTTGGGTTTTTGTTGTTGTTAATGTTATTCCATTTGTTAGGAGAAGGTTGAAACAAAAAACACTTGCAATATTTAAATTATTCAATATTTAAATTAAATTTGTTTTTAATTTTTTATTCAATTTAAAAATTGTATTTTGTGGTTTTTTTATATAAAAAAAATATTTTTTGTTGCCTTAATTTTTCATTCAGAAAATAATAATTTTTAATATAGGTTTTTTCATATATATTTTTTTAAAGCATTGAGCATAATAACTTTTTTTCCAGATAGGCGGGATTAACACTTTGCAGGAATTTACACACTTTTAACACTTGTTTTTATTTTTATATTTTTTCAATTTGCATTTATTTTTCATTGGAAGCGGGCTTTTTTACAACATTTTCAATTTCTTTCTTTATTTTTAATTGTAATTTTTTGTTTATTATATATTTTTTATTCTTATAAATTTTTCTTATATCCCTTTAAGCTTCCGTTTGACACTACACTTTGCCACAAACAAAAACGGTACACACGGCGACGGTAAAAATTGTTTTCCTTTCTAGATTTTCATCATTTACATTTTTTGCACAATGAAAAAAAACGACGACCATTTGTTTACGTGACAACGACGACGACGATTGACTGACTTTTGTGACGTGACATGTACCGAGAATTCTTGCATAAACTGCCCGCGGTTAAGTCTGTGTGATATCTAATCCGAAAAAATGATGATGTTTGTGCGAGAAGTGATGATATTTTGCTCAATACACAGTCGGCAGCAGCAGTTGACGGCGACGACGACGGCAGCAGCAGCATATGGCAACATCCAGCGGTGACGTTGACAGAGGTGGCTGCATTCACACAACACACTCTTCGGCACGCATTCACTACTAGTTTTTGCAGTAACGAACGGGCATCAATCATCACCAAGCGAACGTTTGTTTTCTTCGTATGACAGACGGACGAACGTTTTGTTTTGTATGGAGGACGACGGCTACTGGTGTTTTTTTTTTGTTACTCTTGTTTTGTTTTGGAAACCCGATTTCCACGCCAAAAACATTACAATGATCGTGTTGTGTTCTGTTTTGTTATCAGTTCACCGGTTGGGGTCCACACTACTGTATGGATGGGCATAGTGGACGATTTGAAATGTTAACATGCGTGTGTGTGTGATAGTTTTTTTGTTTGGTTGTACCGTGAGTGAGCTTACAACACCTTTGAACGCCTTTACTGTTGGTGATATAAACAAAACTGCACACGCACACGAACTAAAGGCCGAGTGAAAGACATGCGCACAAAGCAGCGAACCGACTCACCTTTGGGCAAGTTTGATGATGAATGAATGAAAACACACACAGGGCAAAACACCACCAAACTACCAAACACACACACACAGAACAGAAGGCAATCATACTCCCCATTGAAACAAGCCCACCGGCTGAGAGAATGAAAGCAAGGTTTGATGTTGCATCGATTGGTAGGATGTTGCAACATTGTTGGATTGCAACATGGTTTTATAGTCACTTTGGCAATAATAAACCATGTGGCAGAAAGAGATAGCAATATTACACCACAATAGATTAGTAAAGTTATCATTTGAAACATAGCTCTCTCTCCCTTACTCACACGTCTAGATAACCCTCATATTTTGATTTCCCAGAGAGTGAGAACATAACACATTTCATTTTCGGTTATTATTTACCACCAATGCCAAACAACAACACCACCACTTGCTGTCCATCGCCGACGCTGTTTTATTATTACGAGCAAGGCGTGGTTTGTTTTGTTCTCCTAACTGTTGCTCTCTTTCTCTCATAATTCTTCTCTCCACATCACAGCAAAGGGGTTCTTTGCTTTGTTTTGTTTTGCCATGAATGTGTTTTCATTTTGCAATGGTTTCCTGTTTAGTCAGCCACCCAGCTAACCATTCAACTCTCTTGCTCTCCCTCTCTTGCTCCGTGTGTGTGTGAGTGCTATGGTAGTGTGTTCCCTGTTATTTACTCTGGGGAGATGCTGTTTTGGTTGGTCGGCCATTTGTTGTTGTTGTTTTTGTTGCTGCTATTGCCTTAGCTAAAGTATGGATAAAGTGCTGTTGTTGTACTTGTAACGTTTTCCGTTTTTTTTGGAGTATTTCAAGTTTGTTGTTGTGTTGTTGTTTTTTAGCCTGTCTTTCCATTGCGGGCCTTAAGCCCTCCATTCACATGTTGTGAATGTGACGCAACGTCATACGTCTGCGTCAAGATGAACGAATTTGACAGAATGGCAGGCGGTCAGACTGACAGTCGGATAGGCGTATTGTCGTTCAAAAACAGATATAACACGTTTTAATGTTGCCAGAAGAAAATTTAAAATCATTTGGATATTTACAATATATAGGAGGCCAACAAATAGGCGTGGATTAAAAAAAATATATTTTTATGAGACCTTAACAGAGGCGTGGATTTTTTTAAAACATTTTTAGGAGGACCTTACAGAGGTCTCAATAGAGGCATGCATTTTTTAAAAATATTTTTAGAAGGCCTAAGACAAGGCGTGAATTTTTTAAAAATATTTTTAAGAGGTCTAAGACAAGGCGTGGATTTTTTAAAAATATTTTTAAGAGGTCTAAGACAAGGCGTGGAGCTTTTTAAAAATATTTTTAAGAGGTCTAAGACAAGGCGTGGATTTTTTAAAAATATTTTTAAGAGGTCTAAGACAAGGTGTGAATTTTTTAAACATATTTTTAAGAGGTCTAAGACAAGGTGTGGATTTTTTAAACATATTTTTAAGAGGTCTAAGACAAGGCGTGGATTTTTAAACATATTTTTAGGAGGTCTAAGACAAGGCGTGGATTTTTTAAACATATTTTTAGGAGGTCTAAGATAAGGCGTTGATTTTTTAAACATATTTTTAGGAGGTCTAAGACAAGGCGTGGATTTTTTAAACATATTTTTAGGAGGTCTAAGACAAGGCGTGCATTTTTTAAACATATTTTTAGGAGGTCTAAGACAAGGCGTGCATTTTTTAAACATATTTTTAGGAGGTCTAAGACAAGGCGTGCATTTTTTAAACATATTTTTAGGAGGTCTAAGACAAGGCGTGGATTTTTTAAACATATTTTTAGGAGGTCTAAGACAAGGCGTGCATTTTTTAAACATATTTTTAGGAGGTCTAAGACAAGGCGTGCATTTTTTAAACATATTTTTAGGAGGTCTAAGACAAGGCGTGCATTTTTTAAACATATTTTTAGGAGGTCTAAGACACACACTGTGGTACAGGGTATTATGTCTTTGTGCATATGTTTGTAACAGGCAAAAGGAAACGAGATAGACACATGGTTCCTTTTGAGAATATACATAAAATCACTTTTTAAGTCGATTTATGCAAGTCCGTCAGTCTGTCTATGTTAAATTGCAAATAAAGTACAGGTCGCATTTATGATCCGAATTGGATAAAATTGGGCATATGTCACTTATTTGGCCCAAGGGCGAACCCTATTGAATTTGGGAAAATCGGATCAGATTTAGATATAGCTCCCATATATATTTTCGTTCGATTTAATGTAAATTCTGTACCAAAGTCCATATATATCTTTCGATTTGCACGAAATTTGGCATAGCGTAGTTACTTAGATCTAGAATGATGTGTGTTAAGTTTCCTGAAAATCGGTCCAGATTTAGATATAACTCCCATATATATTTTCGTCGATTTAATGTAAATTGTTCGCCAAAGTCCCTAAATATCTTTCGATTTGCACGAAATCTGGCACAGCGTTATGAGATAGGTCTAGAATGATGTGTGTTAAGTTTCCTGAAAATCGGTCCAGATTTAGATATAGCTCCCATATATATTTTCGTCCGATTTAATGTAAATGGCGTACCAAAGTTCCTATATATCATTCGATTTGTACGAAATTTGGCATTGCGTACTGAATTAGGTCTAGAATGATGTGTGTTAAGTTTCCTGAAAATCGGTTCAGATTTAGATATAGCTCCCATATATATTTTTGTCCGATTTTATGTTAATCTAATTAAATTGTGCTAAAGACCTAACGTTTGTCTGATTGGCACAACGTACTGAAGATAATATAAATTGATCTCTGGCAAGTTTCTTAGAAATCGATTCAGATTTGGATATAGAATAGCTCAGTCGGTTTACTTATAGATGAAGATCACATATTTATGTTCGTGCAATTTCACGCCAATGTTCTTTCGAAAAGGCGACATCTGTTAGGATACATATTTAGAATATTTTACCAACGTGGTGAAGGGTATCATATAGTCGGCCCAGTCCGACTTTACTTCTTTCCTTACTGGCTTTTAAGTATTTTTAGGAGGTCTGGTACTAGGTGACTTTTTGGTCGGATTTATTTGAATGCCTACCAATTAATAAAGTTGCCAGAAGAATGGCAACATTCGCCAACATTTTGTTATGTTGGATGTTTGTTGTTTTATTTGTGTTTATTTTGTTGTTGTTGTTTTGTTTTTTTGTTGCCCCGTGATGGCGATTGTATATGTTTTGCACTTGTATTTTTCCATGTTGTTGTTGCTACTGCTGTAATAACACAAAGAGGGGGCCTTGGGCGGTGGAAAAAGTTAAAAAGCCTTTAAGAAGTAGAAACATCAGCAGCATCAGCAGCAGAAGCCATGTAAAATCTTTTGTTTATATTTTTGCGAACAAATGTGAAGCGACAGCCAGGGCATTCTGTGTGTACCAAAGAAAACAGAAACATCAACAACATCAGCAAAAACAACAACTGAAATACTTTTTGTAACAATTTTCCTCTTGAAAAGAAGAGCTTGACCTCCCATTCGCCTTATAGTGCAGAATAATAATCTTCATGATTTAAAGAAGAAAGAAAAAAAAAAATATGAAATAAAAAAATTAAATACGGAAAAAAGTAAACCTCGAGAGACTGGGGGATATTTTCAATAGTATAAAAACTTCTCAGGGAACTGAAGATATATTTTTTTCTATGGAAAGTGTACTTTGTAGGGGCTAGAGGATTTTTTTGCTATAGAAAAAAAAACTCCTCAGTGACCTGAGGTGATTTTTTCCCTGAGGATTTTTTTCTACGGAAGAAGGTATACCTCAGGAATGTCCTCAGGGAACTGAGGATTTTTTTCTATTGAAAAAGAATGTCCTCAGGGACCTGAGGATTTTTTTTCTATAGAAAAAGAATGTCCTCAGGGACCCGAGGATTTTTTTCTATAGAAAAAGAATGTCCTCAGGGACCTGATGATTTTTTTCTATAGAAATAGAATGTCTTCTGGGACTTCAGGATTTTTTTTTCTATAGAAAAAGAATGTCCTCAGGGACCTGAGGATTTTTTCCACAGAAAAAGAATTCCTCAGAGACCTGAGGATTTTTTGTATAGAGAAAGAATATCCTCGAGGACCTGAGTATTTTTTTCTATAGAAAAGAATGTCCTCAGGGATCTTAGGAATTTTATTTCTGTAGAAAAAGGAACTTCTCTTTTTAAAAAAATCCACGCCTCTATTGATGAGACTTCCTAAAAATATTTTTAAAAAATCCACGCCTCTATTGATGAGACTTCCTAAAAATATTTTTAAAAAATCCACGCCTCTATTGATGAGACTTCCTAAAAATATTTTTAAAAAATCCACGCCTCTATTGATGAGACTTCCTAAAAATATTTTTGAAAAATCCACGCCTCTATTGATGAGACCTCCTAAAAATATTTTCAAAATATCCACGCCTCTATTGATGAGACCTCCTAAAAATATTTTTAAAAAATCCACGCCTCTATTGATGAGACCTCCTAAAAATATTTTTAAAAAATCCACGCCTCTATTGATGAGACCTCCTAAAAATATTTTTAAAAAATCCACGCCTCTATTGATGAGACCTCCTGAAAATATTTTTAAAAAATCCACGCCTCTATTGATGAGACCTCCTAAAAATATTTTTAAAAAATCCACGCCTCTATTGATGAGACCTCCTAAAAATATTTTTAAAAAATCCACGCCTCTATTGATGAGACCTCCTAAAAATATTTTTAAAAAATCCACGCCTCTATTGATGAGACCTCCTGAAAATATTTTTAAAAAATCCACGCCTCTATTGATGAGACCTCCTGAAAATATTTTTAAAAAATCCACGCCTCTATTGATGAGACCTCCTAAAAATATTTTTAAAAAATCCACGCCTCTATTGATGAGATTTCCTAAAAATATTTTTAAAAAATCCACGCCTTGTCTTAGAACTCCTAAAAATATTTTTTAAAAAATCCACGCCTTGTCTTAAAACTCCTAAAAATATTTTTTAAAAAATCCACGCCTTGTCTTAGAACTCCTAAAAATATTTTTTAAAAAATCCACGCCTCTATTGATGAGACCTCCTAAAAATATTTTTTAAAAAATATTCACGCCTCTATTGATGAGATTTCCTAAAAATATTTTTAAAAAATCCACGCCTTGTCTTAGACCTCCTAAAAATATTTTTTAAAAAATCCACGCCTCTATTGATGAGACCTCCTAAAAATATTTTTTTAAAAAATCCACGCCTCTATTGGTGAGACCTCCTAAAAATATTTTAAAAAAATCCACGCCTCTATTGATGAGACCTCCTAAAATTTTTTTTAAAAAATCCACGCCTCTATTGATGAGACCTCCTAAAAATTTTTTTAAAAATCCACGCCTTGACATAAAAATATTAAAAAAAACACGTCTATTCTTAGGCCTTCTTAAAATATGGAAATGTTTTTCTAAAACTCCAGGCCTTTTGTATTGGCCTAGTATTGGTTGTAGTTGCTTTAAAATTTTATTCCTACCAAAGTTACTTCTCACTTTGATAGTAAAAGTTCCGATATGCGGGCTGGTTGGCTGACTGCCTACCAGCCTGCCGGCTGGAATGGATGGCTGGTGTAGCCGGTGCAGTTATCAACAATTTCAACACCAGATTCTATTATGGCCAACTTTAAATGGCTTGAAATGTACATTTTCAACATGCCTGGCCGACCGACTGACTGTTTGTTGTTGTTGCCACTGATGCTATTGTTGTTCTTGTTCGGTTAGTTCGTGCACATATTTTGCACTAGAAACCCATTTGATTTTAAGACTGGATGGCGGATGATGTTGATGGTGATGACTTGGCCACTGGTGTTTGATAATGGGGGTTTCGAAAAGAATAAAATTTCGAAAAAAATGAGGGTCTGATTTTCTGGATTTTGAAAAAAAATTGGAGAATTATTTTTTTTTTGGAGATAAAATGTAGGATTTAATTTTTCTATAAGGAAATAATTTAACGATTTTCTATAGAACAAATGGGGATCGATTTTTTACTAAAAAATATTGTTATTAGACCTGATCCTGACCTTTTATTAGACCGATTTTTTATATAGAAAAATAATCCTACTTCCAGAGGTCCATTTTTTTACTATAAAAATCTTCAATGGTCCTAAGGTACCTTCCATTTTTTTCTTTAGAAAATAAATTTCCTGGTGAACTTTATGTATACAAATGTATATGCACACCCCCATTCCCTCTCCCTACAAGACTATTATCGTCATCTATCAAACCTGGAAAACTCAACTCTATGATAAAGTTTTGTTGGGTATAACCATAGCCACGACAACGTGCCATGGTTCTACAGCTTATTTTCAAATTTCAAGCTGTTTTTCACATCCTCTTCCTCCTCGTCTTCCCCGTCTTCTTTCTTTGTTGTTGTATATGTATATAGGAACATATTCCAATGATGTTGTGACATATTGACGTTTTGCCATTCGCATAGAAATCGATATAAAAATTCAATGGTATACCGTTTCTCCACCACAAGTCTGGTCTTAACGTCAAAAGATGTTCCTTTTCTCCTTCTTTGCTTGGGTATTCAATTTCCAAAGGGGGATTTTATGTTTTTTTGTGTATTCAAACTCTCTGCTCTTGAGGGATTTAAAAAACTCAAAATGTTGCAATGAAACTTTTGTGCAACTTTGTTGTATAATTTCCCAGCGGGGTGGAGATGGGAAATTTAATAAAAGTATAACCTTAGGCCTTAAAAATATACTCTTTGAAAAATCCACGCCTCGCCTCTTATAGGCCTTAAAAATATACTTTTTAAAAGATCCACGTCTCGCCTCTTATAGGCCCTCAAAATATACTCTTTAAAAATCCACGCCTCGCCTCTTATAGGCCCTCAAAATATACTCTTTAAAATTCCACGCCTCGCCTCTTCTAGGCCTTAAAAATATACTAGGTCGTTACAAAATCCACGCCTTGTATAGGTCTTGAAATAATCCACAACTTGTAAAGGTCTTGAAAATATCATTGCCTTGTATAGGTCGTTACAAAATCCACGCCTTGTATAGGTCTTGAAATAATCCACAACTTGTAAAGGTCTTGAAAATATCATTGCCTTGTATAGGTCGTTACAAAATCCACGCCTTGTATAGGTCTTGAAATAATCCACAACTTGTAAAGGTCTTGAAAATATCATTGTATAGGTCGTTACAAAATCCACGCCTTGTATAGGTCGTTACAAAATCCACGCCTTGTATAGGTCTTGAAAATATCCACGCCTTGTATAGGTCTTGAAAATGTCCATGCCTTGTATAGGTCTTGAAAATATCCATGCCTTGTATAGGTCTTTACAAAATCCACGCCTTCTATAAGTCTTGAAAATATCCACGCCTTGTATAGGTCTTGAAAAAATCCACGCCTTGTATAGAGGTCTTGAAAAAATCCACGCCTTGTATAGAGGTCTAGAAAAAATATTCTTTAAAAAATCCACGCCTTGTATAGAGGTCTTGAAAAAATATTCTTTAAAAAATCCACGCCTTGTATAGAGGTCTTGAAAAAATATTCTTTAAAAAATCCACGCCTTGTATAGAGGTCTTGAAAAAATATTCTTTAAAAAATAGAGGTCTTGAAAAAATATTCTTTAAAAAATCCACGCCTTGTATAGAGGTCTTGAAAAAATATTCTTTAAAAAATCCACGCCTTGTATAGAGGTCTTGAAAAAATATTCTTTAAAAAATCCACGCCTTGTATAGAGGTCTTGAAAAAATATTCTTTAAAAAATCCACGCCTTGTATAGAGGTCTTGAAAAAATATTCTTTAAAAAATCCACGCCTTGTATAGAGGTCTTGAAAAAATATTCTTTAAAAAATCCACGCCTTGTATAGAGGTCTTGAAAAAATATTCTTTAAAAAATAGAGGTCTTGAAAAAATATTCTTTAAAAAATCCACGCCTTGTATAGAGGTCTTGAAAAAATATTCTTTAAAAAATCCACGCCTTGTATAGAGGTCTTGAAAAAATATTCTTTAAAAAATCCACGCCTTGTATAGAGGTCTTGAAAAAATATTCTTTAAAAAATCCACGCCTTGTATAGAGGTCTTGAAAAAATATTCTTTAATAAATCCACGCCTTTATAGAGGTCTTGAAAAAATATTCTTTAAAAAATAGAGGTCTTGAAAAAATATTCTTTAATAAATCCACGCCTCTTAGAGGTCTTGCAACAAATATTCTTTAATAAATCCACGCCTCTTAGAGGTCTTGCAACAAATATTCTTTAATAAATCCACGCCTCTTAGAGGTCTTGAAAAAATATTCTTTAATAAATCCACGCCTCTTAGAGGTCTTGAAAAAATATTCTTTAATAAATCCACGCCTCTTAGAGGTCTCGAAAAATATTTGTTAATAAATCCACGCCTCTTAGAGGTCTTGAAAAAATATTCTTTAATAAATCCACGCCTCTTAGAGGTCTTGAAAAAATATTCTTTAATAAATCCACGCCTCTTAGAGGTCTTGAAAAAATAGTGGTCTTAATTAATCCCGGGGTCTTTGAGGTATTAAATAATCCACGCCTCTTAGAGGTCTTGAAAAAATATTCTTTAATAAATCCACGCGTCTTAGAGGTCTTGAAAAAATATTCTTTAAAAAATCCACGCCTGCGCAAGATCTTGAAAAAATATTCTTTAAAAAATCCACGCCTTGTATAGAGGTCTTGAAAAAATATTCTTTAAAAAATCCACGCCTTGTATAGAGGTCTTGAAAAAATATTCTTTAAAAAATCCACGCCTTGTATAGAGGTCTTGAAAAAATATTCTTTAAAAAATCCACGCCTTGTATAGAGGTCTTGAAAAAATATTCTTTAAAAAATCCACGCCTTGTATAGAGGTCTTGAAAAAATATTCTTTAAAAAATAGAGGTCTTGAAAAAATATTCTTTAAAAAATCCACGCCTTGTATAGAGGTCTTGAAAAAATATTCTTTAAAAAATCCACGCCTTGTATAGAGGTCTTGAAAAAATATTCTTTAAAAAATCCACGCCTTGTATAGAGGTCTTGAAAAAATATTCTTTAAAAAATCCACGCCTGTATAGAGGTCTTGAAAAAATATTCTTTAAAAAATCCACGCCTTGTATAGAGGTCTTGAAAAAATATTCTTTAAAAAATCCACGCCTTGTATAGAGGTCTTGAAAAAATATTCTTTAAAAAATCCACGCCTTGTATAGAGGTCTTGAAAAAATATTCTTTAAAAAATCCACGCCTTGTATAGAGGTCTTGAAAAAATATTCTTTAAAAAATCCACGCCTTGTATAGAGGTCTTGAAAAAATATTCTTTAAAAAATCCACGCCTTGTATAGAGGTCTTGAAAAAATATTCTTTAAAAAATCCACGCCTTGTATAGAGGTCTTGAAAAAATATTCTTTAAAAAATCCACGCCTTGTATAGAGGTCTTGAAAAAATATTCTTTAAAAAATCCACGCCTTGTATAGAGGTCTTGAAAAAATATTCTTTAAAAAATCCACGCCTCTTGTGGGACCTCCTAAAAATATTTTTAAAAAATCCACGCCTCTTGTGGGACCTCCTAAAAATATTTTTAAAAAATCTACGCCTCTTTTGAAGAGACCTCCTAAAAATATTTTTAAAAAATCCACGCCTTGTATAGAGGTTTTAAAAAAATATTTTTAAAAATCCACGCCTTGTATAGAGGTCTTGAAAAAATATTTTTAAAAAATCCACGCCTCTTGTGGGACCTCCTAAAAATATTTTTAAAAAATCCACGCCTCTTGTGGGACCTCCTAAAAATATTTTTAAAAAATCCACGCCTCTTGTGGGACCTCCTAAAAATATTTTTAAAAAATCCACGCCTCTTGTGGGACCTCCTAAAAATATTTTTAAAAAATCCACGCCTCTTGTGGGACCTCCTAAAAATATTTTTAAAAAATCCACGCCTCTTGTGGGACCTCCTAAAAATATTTTTAAAAAATCCACGCCTCTTGTGGGACCTCCTAAAAATATTTTTAAAAAATCCACGCCTCTTGTGGGACCTCCTAAAAATATTTTTAAAAAATCCACGCCTCTTGTGGGACCTTCTAAAAATATTTTTAAAAAATCCACGCCTCTTGTGGGACCTTCTAAAAATATTTTTAAAAAATCCACGCCTCTTGTGGGACCTCCTAAAAATATTTTTAAAAAATCCACGCCTATTGTGGGACCTCCTAAAAATATTTCTAAAAAATCCACGCCTCTTGTGGGAGCTCCTAAAAATATTTTTAAAAAATTCACTCCTCTTGTAGGGCCTCCTAAAAACATTTTTAAAAAATCCACGCCTCTTGTGGGGCCTCCTAAAAATATTTTTAAAAAATCCACGCCTTTTTTGAGACCTTTTATACTCAGAAAAATTCTCATTTTTCAAATTCAATGAAAATCTAAACATACCCTCCCTTCCTTGATAGCTCCTAACTCTTATCCATGTCCAAGTCCAAAAGGAAAAAAATCATTGAATAGAAAAATTTCCATATTTTTTGTTGTTGTTTATTTTTCTGCATCACCACACCATATGAAGAAGAAGAGGAAGCGTCGTGCAACATCATTCATCGATGATGCCTGCTGCAGTCCTTTGCAATTCAATGGCTATGCCAAAACGTCGTTGACTTGAAGATATTCAATTTTATGCAAAAATTGGTCCCATCCCCTTCCCATGCTCCTCCCTCTCCAATGAGTCCTCCAAGGAATATCACAGTTTGAAGATAGATTTCCTGCTGCTGTTGCTGCTGGTTGGTGGTATTGAAAAGTTTGAATTTTCAATGGGATAGACGACAATGACGATAGACAGATGGACGTTGCCAGCAATGGCATGGACGGACGGACACACATAACCATCGATTGTATTGCATAGAAAAACGTTCATCTTGTTGTAAATTGAATAAATTTTTCTCGTTTTTTTCGATTTGGCTTCTTTCAAGATTGCTGGAGATTTTTTGCATTGAAAGGTAGCTGCTACTAACTGCAGCCGACATACACACACACACGGACACACTCATATATAAATTCTAGCATTTTTTAAATTTTTTTCTGCAGTGTGTGTTTTTTTCTGTTTACCTCCTTTGGTTGGGCCTATACTCGCTTGAGCATTGCAGTGTGTTGGTGTGTGTGTGTGTGCGTTTGTTGTACATCTGAAGGAGCTGTAGTTAGATGTGAGGACATGATGCGAACGTTTGGAGGACAATGACAATGGGATTTTCGTTTGGGTTTTTTTTTGTTGCTCATAGTCGGCAAATGGCGATGAGAAATGTCGATGTCGATTCCTGCTGCTGCTGTTTCCACATCCACAAACATGTTGTCGGTCGGTAACGTCGATGATGAGGACGGCGACGGCGACGACGAGGATGATGGTGCTGATGCTGGAGGTATTGTTATTGCTGTTACTATTGTTGTGGTTGTTGTTGGTGAGGCTGGTGTTCCCTTGCCAATGTTGTTGATGTTGATTCGGTGTGTCTGCGGCTGTTGTTATGTCTGCTGTTACTGTTTAGGTTTTTATTTTATTATTATTTGGCATTATCAATGAACAGTGGGGAAAAAATATAGAGGAAAAATCCAGGCCTTGGTGAAGCCTTGAAAAATATTAAAAAAAAATCCACACCTTGGTGAAGCCTTGAAAAATTATTCAAAAAAAAAAAAAAAAAAATACCCTTCAAATATTTTTAAACCAGTGAGCGGAGCAGTATAGTCGGACGGGGCCGACCATACGATATCCAACACAACTATCACGGAATTTTAATTTTCTGCGGATGTTTACTCCGAGCCTGTGCAATATTTCCTGTTATTTGTACCCTCTTGCCCGATTAGAGATCAGAGAATATTACTAATATAAAAGTACAGCCCTTCTAATTACTTGTCCAGATTCCCTTCACTGTGTTGATGGTCGGCTCATAATTGTGGCTTATAAATCGACTCGAAACAATACAAAAAAATTAAGTTTTCGGTCCACTTCATCCCAACATTATTATCCGATCATCACCGAAAATTATAGGCGTTGTCCTTGACCATAACTGGAACCTCATGCGAAATTTCAAAGCGATCAGCGCTATATTTCCAACCCTCTAGTGTGATAATGGGTTACTAAATAATATCTCAGGACGTAAGCACCTGAAAATATTTATGTGTAACTTCCACATCCGAGAACATACGACAATAAAATAGGCATCAATTAAAAAGTCAACCACTCCTCTTTGATATACTATCAACTTCTCGGGTCTATGTCCTTCAGGACTAAATATATATGCCATAGAATACAAATTTTGTAATTTTTTTCACACAAAGTCAGGGTCGATTTGACCCGCTAAATATTGACCGATCTTTATGAAACATGTTCAGACCATATGAAATATGTTCAGACTATAACTGCGGCCTCTGGAGCGACCAAAAAAACCGACAAAAATTCAGTATTTGGTCAGGGTCCATTTGACCCACTAAATATCCCCTTCTATATGTAAAATCCACTTTTATATGTAAAATTTCACGATGTTCAGGCCATAACTACGGGCTCTGGATCGACCAGAAAAACCGACAAAAATTAAGTATTTGGTCCATTTCATCCTCGAAATATTAACCGATCTTAAAAAAACAAAACGGGTCTTCACTGCCCAGACCCAGTTCTACATGGAAAAATTTCGTGAAGATTGGTCCATAACTGTGGCCAGTATAGTGTTTACAAATTATAATCGAAAGACGGACGGACACACATGTCTAGATCGACTCAGCTAGACGAGATATGACGATTGGTATACTTAAAGGTGGGTCTAGGACCAATATTTCGCGGCGTTACAAACTTTTGGGGCTGCACAAAGCTATAATACCCTGACAACATAGTTTTGTAGGGTATAAAAATCCACGCCTTATTAAAGCTTTCAAAGATTTGGCGCAGAGTGAAAATCTGGTCAATGGTGGATTTGTCAGGTCTGAAGCCGCATTGGTATGGTCCAATAATGTCATTGCCCATTGGCTTCAATCGTTCACACAGCATACTGGATAGTATATTATATGCGATTTGAAGAAGGCTAATTCCTCTATAGTTGGCACATATCGTTTTGTCTCCTTATTTTGTGCACGGGACACAGGATGCTGAGGTTCCAATCATTGGGCATGTATTTATTTAGCCAAATAGTACTAATCAGCTGGTGTATGCTCCTGACCAGTATCTGACTTCAAGTGTTAAATAGTTCGGTTCCAATCATTGGGATGGCATTCCTCTAGCCAAATTGTACTAATCAGCTGGTGTATGCTCCTGACCAGCATCTGACCTCCAGTCTTAAATAGTTCGTCTGGTAACCCATCGGCTCCTGCTGTTTTATTGTTCTTGAGCCGATTAATTGCTTTTATGACCTCATCTTGGCTAGGTGGTATACACTATATACCTACCTCCATATCTTATTGGTTCTGGGGTGGGTATCTTCTTGACCGCCGCTATTTGATACCAGAAGCTTTTCAAAATGCTCCTTCCAGATCCCCAACACGATGTCTGTATTTGTCACCAGGTTTCCTTCCTCAGATCTACAGGAGGATGTGCCTGCAGCAAACCCTTCGGTAAGGTGTTTTATTGTTGGTAAAATTTCCAGACTTCATTCTGACTCGTGTACACCTCGATTTGCTCACGCTCACGTTTTTCTTGTTCTTTCCTCTTTCTTCTGATAACACGTTTCTCCACTCTCCTTTTCTCCCGATAATTCTCCATCACATTACGTGTTGCTACTGTCTGCAGGGTTGCCCTATACGCTGCGTTTTTCAGATCAGTGGCATTACGACACTCCTGATCGTACCATGGGTTTCTCGGTGGTGGTTTTTGGTACCCATGTGTTGCTTTTCCTGCAGTATGTAGGGAGTGGGCAATTCTTTGCCATTGTGCTTCTATACTATTATCGGAACAACAAGTGCTTTCGTCAAGCAGGTAGGTAAGTTGAGCGGACTAGGCCTCGGCTACCTGTTGTGTTTGCTGCTTTTCGACGTCGAGTTTCCGTGTTGTGTTAGATCGCACCTTTGCTGCAACATTAAGACGAGTGCGAACCGTGGCTGCTACAAGGTAGTGGTCCGAATCGATATTCACCCCTCGAATCGATCGAACGTCTAAAAACACTGGATGAATGCCTTCCGTTTATCACAACATGATCAATTTGATTTCTCGTTGCTTGATCAGGAGAAATCCAGGTGGCCTTGTGTATATCGAGATGCTTGAATCTGGTACTGCTAACTACCATATTTTTTTGCTGCTGCGAAGTCAATCAACCTTATGCCGCTGTCGAATGTTTCTTCATGAAGGCTGAATTTTCCGAGGGTGAGTCCAAAAATATTTTCTCTTTCGATTTTTGCATTAAAATCTCCTAGTAGAATTTCAATGTCATGGTCAGGGCAGCGATCATATGCTGTTTCTAGGCGCTCATAAAAAATGTCGCTGGTCTGCTCATCTTTGTCTTCGGTCGGAGCATGGGCGCAAATGAGACTGATGTAGGAGAGCTTCGCTTTTATGCGGATTATAGCAATTCGCTCAGTCACTGAAGTGAATCTGGTGACGAGGTCTTTTATTCTCCTGTTAACCCGAAATCTGCAGCCAAATTCATGTCTCGTTTCATGACAGCTATAATATAGTGCGTAATTGTCTGATTTCCTTAAGCCTCTCCCTTTCCATCGCATTTCCTGTGAGACAATAATATCGGTTTTGTACTTCTTGAGTACATTCGTCAAAGCGAAAACTGCGCCTGTTCTGTACAAGGTGCCGCACATTCCAAGTGCAGATTTGCAGATCATGGTCCTTTATACGTTTGCGGGGGTCGTCAACATTAGGGAGGTTTGGTTTTCTTTTTCTTTGCTTTTTCATAGTAGATGGGGTTTTTCGAGTGTGGGCAACTAACCCGACGCCTCAACCCATTTTTTTATAGTTCTGTACAAGGTGTGGACGTTCCAAGTGCAGATTCACAGATCGTGGTCCTTTATACGTTTGCGGGGTTCGTCAACATTAGAGGGTTTGGCTTTCGTTTTCTTTGCTTTTTCATAGAAGGAGGGGTTTTCCGAGCGTGGGCAACTAACCTGAAGCCTCAACCCATTTTTATACCCTTCACCACACTGTGGTACAGGGTATTATGTCTTTGTGCATATGTTTCTAACAGGCAAAAGGAAGCGAGATAGACACATGGTTCCTTTTGAGAATATGCATAGAATCACTTTTTATGTCGATTTATGCATGTCCGTCCGTCTGTCTGTCCATGTATTTTTGTGAACAAAGTACAGGTCGCATTTATGATCCGATTTGGATGAAATTTGGCATAGGTCACTTGTTTGGCCCAAGGACGATCCCTATTGAAATCGGGAAAAATCGGTCCAGATTTAGATATAGCTCCCATATACATTTTCCTCCGATTTAATGTAAATGGTGTACCAATGTCCCTATATATCGTTCGATTTGCACGAAATTTGGCATAGCGTAATGAATTATCGGTCCAGATTTAGATATAGCTCCCATATATATTTTCGTCCGATTTAATGTAAATGGTGTACCAATGTCCTTATACAGTATTTTTCGGTTAATTGACCCTACGGTTAATTGGTTTCCACGCTTAATTGAACCACATGATGGGTCAAAAATATTTCATTTCATAGTAAGCGGGTTCGGATAATTGGTTCCTCGGTTAATTGAACAAAAATTTGTGCAAATTTTGATGTGCAATTAACCGAAAAATACTGTATATCGTTATTAAAATTTCTTAAAAATCGGTTCAGATTTAGATATAGTTCCCATATATATTTTCGTCCGATTTTATGTAAATGATGCTCCAAAGTCTCTATGTATCCTTCGATTTGCACGAAATTTGACATAGCGTACTGAATTGATACTAGAATGATGTGTGCAAAGTTTCGTGACAATCGGTTCAGATTTAGATATAGCTCCCATATATATTTTCATCCGATTTTAGGTAATTGGTGCACCAAAATCTTTGAAATTTGTCATAGCGTACTGAATTAAGGCTAGAATGACGTATGCTAAGTTTCGTGAAAATTGGTTCAGATTTAGATATAGCTCCCATATATATTTTCGTCCGATTTTATGTATTTGGTGCACCAAAGTCCCTATATATTTTTTGGTATAGGGTACTGAATTAATTCTAGAATGATGTTGCTAAGCTTCGTGAAAAGATCCGTAGCTAGGCCGATTTACACAACGTGCTGATGTAATATAAATTAGTCTCTGGCAAGTTTCCCTGAAATCGGTCGGATATATTCTACATATGTTAGGATACATATGTAGAATATACCCAAAGTGGTGAAGGGTGTCATATAGTCGGCACAGTCCGACTTTACTACTTTCCTTACTTTTTTTGTAGTTCTTATGGTGAACTCGCGGCACATATTAGCTCACTATTTCAACGGACGATGCAAATAGCTACCCCAGGTGACATCGCGGGGAGGTTAGTGTCCACAATTGAGATGAAAGAGGGACCAAGATAAGCCTGGACTTTGACATGTTAAAGCCAATCAGGGCCGTTGCTTGGTATCTATCATCCCCTACGCAACCACCCAGGCCTTATATAGATCTTGAATTTGTTTTTTAATCCACGCCTCTATTGAGACCTCCTAGAAATATTTTTGAACAAATCCACTGCATTTAAAATAATTTTTCTTCGAGAGATTTCCCCTCGTATACTTAATAAAGATTTATCCATACATATTAATCATACGCCCACTAGGTAACAATAATTAATATTACTTATACGGTCCCTAGTACCTCTAGGAAAGATAATTAAAATTCTCGTGATTTTATTGGTTTTTTCCCCATTTTTTGCAAATGAAATCGATTGATTTGAGTCCAAATAAAATATCCCTCGCCTAAGCCCAAACCATACCACCGTTCATTGCCGATTTGAATTGAATTGTGTTGTATCGACGCTGTATTTGTTATTTTTTCGCGAAATGCTTAACAATTCTAGGCTTTTTTTGCATTATGCATGGATGGATTTGCTCGATGACTCCTTTCGACCAGCCGACGACGACGACGACCCAACAGCCAACCACTTGGCAATTCGATCGTGATCATGTTGTTGCTGGTGTACCATTGTTGTTATTGTTTTTTTCGTTTTGGTTTATTTTTTATGCGATGTGGTGGTGGGGGACTATTGTGGCCGTCGTTCTGTTCCGTTTATATTCTACTTGAATTTTTGCTACAAAATTTTTATGTTCAATTCATGACAAGAAAATTGGCAGTTTGAGGATTTGAGGTAGTGCCACCGAACGACCGGCACTAAAACCGCCACAACTGCCATCAGCCACCATCATCTGCAGCACCGCTACCGTTGGTGGTTGTGTCCACCAGCAGAAGCAGCATCACCATTTTTTTGGGTTGAGGATTGGAATTGGATTGTTGTTGTTGTTTTTGCATTATAACCCATGGATGAATGTTGCACCTAAACCTTTATGCGAAGAATTTTTTTGCCCTCGCTGATTTTGGGGGATTTGTTCGCATCATCCATTTGCGGGCTTGTATGGCTCTGGTTTTTTTTCCTCACTCACTCTTCCGATTGTTATATGAAAATAACAAATTTCTAGGAAAGCAGAAAAATCGTTGCTTTGGATTTGGTTTTGTTATTATTTTTTATTTCCTTGGGTTTGATTCGTTGGCCTGACTGACTGTGTTTTATTTTTTTTTCTTATTGTGTTCGTGGTAGTTTTGTTGGTGGCTCGGTTCGGTATGGCAAAATAGATTATCGTGATTTGTTGGAGTGGAGTATGAAGCAGCAGCAGCTTCAATGTTGAAATAAATTTTTCGTACAGGCCTATGGTTGAATGTTTCTTTTTATTACGGCAGTTAGGAGATAGATGGATGGTTCGATGGTTGGATGGATGGATGAATGGCTGTTTTTTGTGGAGGCTGCTGTTTGGCATTACCCATTTCATTTATGTTTTCTTCGTAGATGGTTTCATATTTCAGTATTTCCTCCATTCCGCCATAATAATCTTCTCTTAGTTGTTGTTGCTATCATTATGTTTTTGTTTTTCTCTTTTACGAAACTATGACTTTTGGCCAAATTGTATTTATGACCAGCAGGGGTTAGTCATGATAGGCGGCAATAGATTTCGAAATTTATTCGAATTTCATTGAGGTAACCAACAATGACTGATGACCAATGAAAGGTTGTAATTTTTGTTGTTGAATGTGTTTTTTTTTTGCAACTGGAAAATAAGGAACACGATAATCATAAAAGGGAGGTATATTTATCTTGAAATATCCGAGAATTGGAATTGGTATTCCGAGTGAAAATTTTTAAGGCCTTTAAAGGTTTCTATCGCCTAAAAAAGCATTTTAATTTTCTATCACCTAAAAAGGCATTTTAAGTTCTTTAAAGGCTTCTATGGCCTAAAAAAGGCATTTTAATTTTCTATTTCTAAAATAGGCATTTTAAGGCCTTTATAGGCTTCTATCGCCTAAAAAGGCATTTTAAGGCCTATAAAGGCTTCTATCGCCTATCTATCACCTAAAAAAGGCATTTTAATTTTCTATCACCAAAAAAGGCATTTTAAGGCCTTTAAAGGCTTCTATCGCCTAAAAAAGGCATTTTAATTTTCTATTTCTAAAAAAGGCATTTTAAGGCCTTTAAAGGCTTCTATCGCCTAAAAAAGGCATTTTAATTTTCCATCACCTAAAAAGGCATTTTAAGGCCTTTAAAGGCTTCTATCGCCTAAAAAAGGCATTTTAATTTTCTATTTCTAAAAAAGGCATTTTAAGGCCTTTAAACGCTTCTAACGCCTAGAAAACGCATTTTAATTTTCTGTGGTCTAAAAAGGCATTTTAAGGTCTTTAAACGCTTCTAACGCCTAAAAAACGCATTTTAATTTTCTGTGGTCTAAAAAGGCATTTTAAGGCCTTTAAAGGCTTCTATCGCCTAAAAAAGGCATTTTAATTTTCTATTTCTAAAAAAGGCATTTTAAGGCCTTTAAAGGCTTCTATCGGCTAAAAAAGGCAGTTTAATTTTCTATTTCTAAAAAAGGCATTTTAAGGCCCTTATAGGCTTCTATCGCCTAGAAAAGGCATTTTAATTTTCTATCACATAAAAAGGCATTTTAAGGCCTTTAAAGGCTTCTATCGCCTAAAAAAGGCATTTTAAGGCCTTTAAAGGCTTATATCGCCTAAAAAAGACATTTTAATTTTCTGTGGTCTAAACAGGCATTTTAAGGCCTTTAAAGGCTTCTATCGCCTAAAAAAGGCATTTTAATTTTCCATCACATAAAAAGGCATTTTAAGGCCTTTAAAGGCTTCTATCGCCTAAAAAAGGCATTTTAATTTTCCTATCGCCTAAAAAAGGCATTTTTTATAAAAATATTTTTCTCAAGTAAATAATCCTCTTTATAAAGATTAGACAATTTATGTGTAGAACGGAGGTGCAGCTCGTATACACAATATTAATTTTTCTATGAAATATTACATATACACCCCACAAGGCCCCAATTAATATTAATAATACGGCCCATGGATCAGTTACTTCACCTAACCTAATCCATCTCGCTGCGAATTGATGTCATTCCTGAGCAAAACGATTTGGCTGGATTAATTTTGTAGTTTTTCGGTATTTTGGGGAGTTTTAGAAAACAAAAATGTTGTCCACCTAAAATGGTTGTAATTTCGTATTTTAGTTCTTATTAAGTAGAAAATCTTCCTAGCAAAAATTATCAACAGGAAATTATCAGGGTAGGAAATCTTCCCACCAAAAATTATCAACAAGGGTCTACGTTTCAGGGTTGTTCCCCACACAACGGTACCTAACGAATTTCGACATTTTTTTTTTTTTTTTGGAAATTTGGGTAGATACCTTAGGAAGGTACCCCCTGGGTATTGACCAAATAGAGGGGTATTGGTTAATGTTTTCGGGAAGGGCCAATAAAACGGCACCCACCAATATACGGCATTTTTGAGAAATTTCGGGTACGTTTTTAACAATATTCACAGAATTTTGAATTTTTGAATATCAATTTACATACCAAAAATTATCAATATTGGTCCAAGATCCCATATAGACAAACATTCCAATTGTCGGATTTTTTTTTTTGAAATTTGAGCACATTTTTAACCATAGTAGCTGTAATTTGGGTACTCCTTGGGTAGAAAATCTGTCTAGCAAAACTTAGTAGCAGTCCCCGTACGCCATATTTTTTTGGAATTTTGAGACAAATTTTTCAACCGATTTCGGTGCACTAATTTGATATTTTAATTTTTCTCATATGCTGGCAAATCTACCAAAACAATTTTATTTTAAAAATTTTTAAAACTTCAACATAACATAGCCGACATTAAAAATATCTGGATAGATTTTGGGTACTTTAAATGTCCACATAGGGTGGAGGGTATATAAAGAATTTAATTGTTTTTTTATTTTGTATAGATTTTTGTGAAGTAAATTGTTTAAGTAAAAAAATTTCCCATCTTCGGGAGTGCGGGAGAGTGCAGGAAATCTATTTCACTTATCCGATATTTTTCAGTTAAGTGACATACAGTAAAGCGGAGTCGACTGTATTTGTAAATTGCTTCTGCAGAAAAAAGTGCACCCTCCGTGGAAACGAGAAGTCATATTTTCCCTAAAGGGAGTTTTTAAAAAAGGTTCGGTCCAGCTGAACTTAATGACGTTTTTAGTAGGTTGTTTCGGTGTACACTTAATATTATTTTATGCAGAAATAATTTTCATACGCCTTCGTGATAAAAATTAATATTACTTATACGGTCCACAGTACTCAAAGTGGAAATAATTTTAAAAATTACACAATTTTTTTTTAAATATTTTCATTGGAACCTAGAAGAGCTGCAGGTTATTTTCTTCCTATAGGAAATTTTTCTTCCGGAGAGCTGGAGTTTTTCTGCTTCCTAGAGGAGAACTGTATGTTTTTTTCTTCCTGTAGAAGAGCTGCAGGTATTCCTCTTCATGTAGAAGCGCTGCAGCTATTCCTCGTCCTGTGGAAGAGCTGCAGGAATCTTCTTCCTATGGAAGAGCTGCAGGTATTCTTCTTCCCGTGGAAGAACAGAGGCCATTCTTCTTCCATTGGAAAACTGGAGGTATTATTTTTCCTATAGGAGAGCTGCTGGAGGTAATATTCCTTCTATAGCAGAGCTGAAGGTATTCTTCTTCCTGTGAAAGAGCTGTAGGGTTTCTTCTTCCTGTTGAAGAGCTGCAGGAATCCCTCTTCCTGTGGAAGAGTTGCAGCTATTCTTCTTCCTATGGAAGAGCTGGAGGTATTGTTCTTCCTATAGGAGGGCTGCATGCAATTTTCTTCCTGTAGGGAAGCTGGAGGTATTCTTCCTGTAGAAGAGCTGATGGTCTTCTTCTTTCTAGAGGAGAACTGTAGGTATTCTTCTTCCTTTGAAAGAGCTGCAGATATTCTGCTTCCTTGGAAAGAGCTGCAGATATTCTGCTTCCTTTGAAAAAGCTGCAAATATTCTGCTTCCTTGGAAAAAGCTGGAGGTATTCTTCTTTCTATAGGATAGCTGGACGTAATGTTACTCCTATAGCAAAGCTGCAGGTATTCTTCTTCCTGTGAAAGAGCTGTAGGTTTTCTTCTTCCTGTTGAAGAGCTGCAGGAATCCCTCTTCCTGGGGAAGAGTTGCAGCTATTCGTCTTCCTATGGAAGAGCTGGAGGCATTGTTCTTCCTATATGAGGACTGCATGCAATTTTCTTCCTGTAGGAAAGCTGGAGGTATTCTTCTTCCTGTAGAAGAGCTGGTGGTATTCTTCTTTCTAGAGGAGAACTGTAGGTATTCTTCTTCCTTTGAAAGAGCTGCAGATATTCTGCTTCCTTTGAAAAAGCTGCAAATATTCTGCTTCCTTGGAAAAAGCTGGAGGTATTCTTCTTTCTATAGGATAGCTGGACGTAATGTTACTCCTATAGCAAAGCTGCAGGTATTCTTCTTCCTGTGAAAGAGCTGTAGGTTTTCTTCTTCCTGTTGAAGAGCTGCAGGAATCCCTCTTCCTGGGGAAGAGTTGCAGCTATTCGTCTTCCTATGGAAGAGCTCGAGGTATTGTTCTTCCTATAGGAGGACTGCATGCAATTTTCTTCCTGTAGGAAAGATGGAGGTATTTTTCTTCCTATAGAAGAGCTACAGGTATCCTTCTTCCTATAGAAGAGCTGGAGGTAATCTTCCTCCTATAGCAGAGCTGCAGGTAGGTATTCTTCTTCCTGCGAAAGAGCTGCAGGTATTTGTAATTTGCTTCTGGAGAAAAAGTCATATTTTTGTTGAAAAAATTATTCTAAGTTGTTATATTTTTTATAGAAAGGAAATCTTACAACTATTCGAAAATTAAACTAGAAAAAATTAACATCCCCAGTTTTTTCATCAAGAAAGTCGTTCATTTATTTTTTATCACATAGACAATGCGCAGACTCTAAATTGCTCATTACCATCTTAAGGACCACCTCTGTTTGGCTTCATTATTGAGGAGCAGGAGGTTGGATACATTTTGGTGGATGTTTGGAAAACAATTGAAGCATTTCGATTCAGAAAATATTTTTCAACAATTTAAAGGCTATTGAGAAATATATTCTTTTAGAATTATTTTATTTTATAAAAGATTTAGAAATAAATATATACATAAATATACAAATATATGTATTTTTTATTTTTTTTTTTCAGATCCCATGCATGCTAGGCCATTATCCTTAAGGTAAGTTTACTTTATATATCTTTATAACTTTATACTTAATATATATATAGACATTTTCAACATATTTTGTGTCTAATAAAAAGAAATTCTAGGACACAAGATTTCCATTCGCCAAATGACACTGAGCTATGCCATCGACGACACGTTTACAAACATATTTTAAACGAATAGGAAACAAAAAATAAAAGAAAACCTGAGAGCGGAGCAGTATAGTCGGTCGGGGCCGAGCATATGATACCCTTCAAAACATTGGGTATATTGTACATATCGACGCCTCCGAACCATAGTATGCTAAGTCGACTTAGCATGTTTTAAAGATCTTTACGTTTTTAGATACTACGGTCCTTAATTTGGTAAATCATCGAACTTTTGGTAATCATCGGCCAATCCAAACCAAACTTATAAGCAAAAATGTACTTAGCATGGCACGTACGATTAAAGAATCTTCCATACTTTGAAAGCTTCTACTGAAAAACTCACTTTTCAGACTTAGCACACTATGGTTCGGAGGCGTAGATATGTACCCATACAATTGCATCTTAACCTATCTTCACGAATCTTAACACTCATCGTTCAAAATTTCGTGCAAATCGAAAGTTATACAAGGACCATTTATATAAAATCGGACGAAAATATATATGGGAGCTATATCTAAATCTGAACCGATTTTCACTAAACTTAACACACATCACTCTAGACTTAATTCAGTATGCAATGCCAAATTTCGTGTAAATCGAAGGATATATAGGGACTTTAGTGCACCATTTACATAAAATCGGACGAAAATATATATGGGAGCTATATCTAAATCTGAACCGATTTTTCCCAATTTCAATAGGATTCGTCCTTGAGCCAAATAAATGAGCTGTGCCAAATTTCATGCAATTCGAATCAAAAATGCGACATGCGAATAATTTTACATTAAATTCCATATGTGTAAGTGTGAGTATGTGTGTTAGTGTGGTATTGAGTATTTTGTATGCAATAGAATTACAACGGGAAGCGGAAGTTGCTTCCCTTTTCTACTGCTGCTGAATGATTAGAAGAAGTACTTGTTGTTCAGACATATGTGAGATGTTTTTCTCTCATTTTCTTTTCATTTTTTCAACTATTAGAATTTTTTGTAGAGACTCCGCTTTTTTGTAGGTTGATTTGTATTTCAAAACCTACCCATAAATGTATATTTGTTCGCACACAGTTCTTGTATGCCATCTTTTTATTTTCAGCTTGTTTGTTGTGTTGTTGTTGTGGTATTTGACTTTTTATATTTTTCTATGAAAACTGTAAACAATTTTCTTGTCTATTTAACTTTGCCTTCGCATTAATCCAGACTTGGGAATATCTGACAGAAAGGGACACATACACACACACCCAATTGTCTGCGATGCCATCAAATGAGGAAATTCAAATAGGTATGAAAATAAATGCATGTGTATGTTTGGGAATATCCTAGAATGTGGGGAAAAATATTGGTACACTGAAAATTTTTCTAAATAAAATTTTAAAATAGCTTGATTTACTAGGAATTTTGTTTTATTCGTTCTTGATTTTTTTTTACAAAATCCTAGCCTTGTTTAGACCCTGAAAATATATCTTTTAAATACCGACTCAAATTATAGACCTTTTTTTAAATCCGCGCCTTGAAAAAATATTCTTTGAAAACCCCAAATTTTGAATGGACGTTGGAAAAATTTTATTTAAAAAAAACACACCAAAAATCTCCCCTCAAAAATTTCTCTCAGTGTCCCGATGTGTGTGTGTGTAAATCTTATGTCTATTTATTTATTGAGCAAATATAACTACGAACATTCGAAAAATACTATCCTTTTTTTTGCTACTGGGCCATACAGACCCTATGCCTCACAACTGAAAATGCTTTTGAAATAACAACAACAGCAACTACAACAACACACATGTAGACGAGCAAATATACAAACAAGAAGAGTTTTGTAAAGTCCTTTTGTGAAACTTGCCATGAAAAGGAGAAGCAACGCAAAAAAAAAACACAATCCAAACGAAACGAAACACATTGTAAATGTCTATGAGAATATAATACACGGCAAGGGTGGAGGAGAGGGTGTGGAAGGCGCACAAGGTGATGATGGTTGCCTACAAGGAGCATATGAAATGCTAAAAAAACAAATACAAATACTGAAATACAACGAAAACAAACAGAAAATGTTTTTTTCCTGTTCTGTTCGTTTGCTTTTGCCGTATTCGGTTGGATTTTTGTTGTTGTTGCCGTTGCTACCACTCTTCTTTTTTTTACTTGTGACTACTTAACAAGTTAAACACAAAAAAGAACTCTTCTTCTTCTTCGCTTTTTTCTACTTCTTGTGAAGCAAGCGTTGGTTTTTTTCTGGTTGTTTGTTGGGTAAATCCCTTGTATACATTCCACCTCCGCAGGGCAAAAGGACAGTGATGCGAAATCCTTGAAAAAATATTCTTTAAAAAATCCACGCCTTAGAAGGACCTTAAAAAAATATTTTGTAAAAATCCACGCCATCCAAAAAGAAGAAAGAACAAGAAAAACGTGAGCGTGAGCAAATCGACATGTACAGGAGTCAGAATGAAGTCCGAAAATTCTACCAACGGGTAAAACACCAAACCGAAGGCTTTGGTGCAGGCTCATCCTCCTGTAGAGATGAAGAAGGAAACCTGGTGACAGATACAGACAGCGTGCTGAAGATCTGGAAGGAGCATTTTGAAAAACTTCTGGAACTTCAAATAGTAGCGGTGAAGAGGATACCCCAGAACCAAAACCAGTAAGGAAAGTAGTAAAGTCGGACTGGGCCGACTATATGATACCCTTCACCACTTTGGGTATATTCTACATATGTATCCTAACAGAGGTAGCGTGTTTTTTATATATCTATATCTGAACCGATTTCAGGAAAACTTGCCAGAGACTAATTTATATTACTTCAATGCTTAATTTAGTACGCTCTGCCAAATTTCGTGCAAATCGAAAGATATATACGGACTTTAGTGGACTATTTACCTAAAATCGGGCGAAACTATATATGGGAGCTATATCTAAATCTGAACCGATTTTCACGAAACTTTGCATACATCATTCTAGACTTAATTCAGTACGCTATGCCAAATTTCGTGCAAATCGAAGGATATATAGGGACTTTGGTACCTTAAATCGGACGAACATATATATGGGAGCTATATCTAAATCTGAACCGATTTTTCACAATTTCAATAGGGTTTGTCCTTGGGCCAAACAAATGAGCTGTGCCAAATTTCATCCAATTCTGATAATAAATGCGACCTGTACATTGTTTACAATTTAACATGGACGGACGGACATGAATAAATCGACTCAGATAGTGATTCTATGCATATTCTCAAAAAGAACCATTGGTCTATCTCGAACTATTCAAGACTTGTGGTCAGATGCTGGTAAGGAGCATTCACCAGCTGATTAGTACAATTTGGCTAGAAGAATGCATGCACAATGATTGTAACCTCGGCATCCTGTGTGCCGTGCACAAAAAAGGAGACAAGACGATATGTGCCAACTATAGAGGAATTAGACTTCTTCCCATCGCATATAAAGTCCTATCCAGCGTACTGTGTGAACGACTGAAGGCAATGGTCAATGGCATTATTGGACCATACCAATGTGGCTTCAGACCTGGCAAACCCACCATTGAACAGATTTTCACTCTGCGCCAAATCCTGAAAAAAAACCCACGAAGAACACATTGACACATTCCACCTATTCGTCGACTTTAAAGCCGCATTAGACAGCCGCTCTATCCGTTCAGAGGTGTATAAAGCCATGTCTGCGTTTGGCATTCATGCAAAATTAATTTCGGCTATATAGGATAACTTTAACAGGTACAAGATCAGCAGTCGGAAAGGACCTCTCGGAGACCGTTAATACCGAACAGGATTCAGACAAGGTGACATGCGACTTTAAAGCCGCATTCGACAGCCCTATCCGTTCAGAGGTGTATAAAGCCATGTCTGCGATTGGCATTCCTGCAAAATTAATTCGGCTATGCAGGATAATTTTAACTGACACAAGATCAGCAGTTAAAGTCAGAAAGGACCTCTCGGAGACCTTTAATACCGAACGAGGATTCAGACAAGGTGACAGTTTGGCGTGTGACATTTTTAACATCCTGCTGGAAAAGGTTATACGAGAGGCAAAAGTGAACAGAAATGTATACTCTGTACACCAAACAACACATGTTACTCGTCTACGCCGATGACATCGACATAATGGGTCGAACACTGAGAGAGGTAACAGCCACCTTTGAACAAATTGAGAGAAGGAGTCTGCCAAAGTGGGTCTGGCAGTAAACGGCGAGAAGTTCAAGCTGATGGTATCAACGCCCAAGACGTCCAGTAGACTCGGACCAACTGTGGAACTTGAGAACTACAGCTTCGAGGTAGTTAAGGATTTTATATACTTTGGTAACGCCATAAATAAAACGAATGACATCAGTTTTGAAATTCGGAGAAAGATAGTGATGGCCTGAGCAAACAACTCAGAAGCAAGGCCACCTCCCGCCAGACCAAACTCACACTCTACAAGACGCTGTTATATGGATCTGAAGCATGAGTACTTGCGCAAGCAGATGAGGCAGTTCTGGAGTTTTTGGGAGAAAAATTCTACGAAAGATCTATGGGCCGAACTGCGTTGACGGTGAATATCGCCGTCGAATGAAGCATGAGTTGTACCAGCTATTCTCCGACATCGACATTGTTAGACGTAGTGAGCTGCAGCGACTACGTTGGCTGGGTCATGTTGTGAGAATGGATGAAGATACCACAGGCCAGATACCACGCCATAGAAGGACCTTGAAAAAATATTCTTTAAAAAATCCACGCCTTAGAAGGGCCTTGCAAAAATATTATTTAAAAAATCCGCGCCTTAGAAGGACCTTGCAAAAATATTCTTTAAAAAATCCACGCCTTAGAATGACCTTGAAAAAATATTCTTTAAAAAATCCACGCCTTAGAAGGACCTTGAAAAAATGTTCTTTAAAAAATCCACGCCTTAGAAGGACCTTGAAAAAATGTTCTTTAAAAAATCCACGCCTTAGAAGGACCTTGAAAAAATGTTCTTTAAAAAATCCACGCCTTAGAAGGACCTTGAAAAAATATTCTTTAAAAAAATCCACGTCTTAGAAGGTCCTTGAAAAAATATTCTTTAAAAAATCCACGACTTTTTCACCTTTTCCTAAATTTGAGCCACTGTCCTTTGCCATTGTAAATATATGCGTTTGCGGATTTTTTTTGTGTACCTTATCGTTTGGCTTTCAAAAGAAATGCCAGAGACAGGCTGTGCAGCGTCAGAGAAAGAGATTGGTTGGAATAAGGCCAAAGGTATGGCGGACGAAAAACAAAAATAAAGGATAAAGAAATCCTCCACAAGCCATGAAGTCGTAGCCGTGGCAGAAGAAGCCAAAGGTAAGTGCAGGAGGAACAGGAGGCATCTTTTTATTGTCAGATACGTCGTCATCGCCATCATCCTCTTCGTTCGCTCCGTCGTATAAATAGATAGCAGTCGAGCATAGAGCAAAGATAGCTTTTGATGTATGAAATAGTTTAACAACCGTATGAATTGAAAAATGAACTTATGAACAGACGGACAAACACACAGAGAAACCGACATACATACAGATGAACGAATGAACAAACAGATGTGGAAAGTATACAACCGACAGACAGACAGGCAGCCTGATATACGGACATAGATGCAATATGAAAAAAAAAGAAAAATAAATACAAACGAATCACAAGATAGACAGAAGCCATGACAGTTTACCCGACAGACAGGGAGTAGATCCAACAAAACGACAGTCAGGCAGTTGTACAGAAAAAAAGTTAAACAAACCGACAATAAAAACACAACAACGACACATATTCAACAACAAAGTTTTATAACATGGATGGTTACTAAAAGATCTAACATACACACGCACATACAGACATATTTGCAAATACTCGCACACATTCACACACCTATTTATATTTTCATGCCAACCAAGCTGCCTCTTATACATATAAATTCATATTTATATACATTGAAGTGTGTGTACATAACAACAACAACAAAAATATGAAACATAGCTATGGCGTATATACATACCTATATATGTATAAATATACATACATAGTACTTATGTATATATACATATATATACACATATTTGTAAGTGCATATCTAAGTACGAATGTTAAGAGAGTTGTATAAATGGAAATTCATACACTTGTGTGTATGAATACCTGAATATATATGTGTGTGTGTAAGTTTGTGTTGATGGAAAATCTTTCTTAGTTTTCTTTTCGTTTTTTTGTTTGTTTGCTACTCTATTGCAAAATTTTGTATAGGTCGAGTACACACTTGATAACAACATACTTATATACATACATATATCAAAACAATACAAACAGATAAAATGCAAAAAAATCTAAATTAAAAAAAAAAATATTCTTTAAAAAAATATTCTCTGAAATATCCAAGCTTTGTTAGGACCTTGAAAAAAAATCAAGCCTTGTAGGGACCTTAAAAAAATATTCTTTAATATTCCAAGCCTTGCTAAATATTTTTTAAAAAATCCAAGCCTTGTTAGTCACTTACTTAGCTGGCTTGTGACAGAACTTTCGTTCCATAAACCGAGCTTAAAAAAGATTTCCAGGCGGGTCGGTATTTTGCGCAGTTTTTCCAATTTGAAAGACCTTGTTCGGCAATATTGTCCTCCACTTGATCTTTCCATCTTATTCGTGGCCTTCCCCTTCTGCGTGCACCATCAGCTGGTTCGCTTTTATATGCGTTTTGGGCTTGGGCATCTTCATCAATTCTCACAACATGACCTAGCCAACGTATTTGCTGCAGCTCAACACGTGTAACAATGTTGATGGCCGAGAATAGCTGGTGCAACTCATGGTTCATTCGACGGCGATATTTACTGTCAACGCAGATCGGCCCATCAGGGATTTTTTCTCTCAAACACTCCAAGAGCTGCCACATCTGCTTGCGTAAGTACCCATGCTTCAAATCCATATCCACAGGACGGGTAGTATCAGCGTTTTGTAAAGTGTGAGTTTGGTCTGGCGGGAGGTGACCTTGTTTCTAAACTGGATACTTAGACCATAGTAACATCTGTTGCCCAACACTATCCTTCTCCGAATTTCAAAACTGATGTCATTAGTTTTATTTATGCCGATACCAAGGTATATAAAATCTTTGACTTCCTCGAAGCTGTAGTTCTCAAGATCCACAGATGGTCGGAGTCTACTGGACGTCTTGCGCGTTGATGCCATCAGCTTGATCTTCTCGCCGTTTACTGCCAGACCCACTTTGGCAGACTCCTTCTCAATTTGTCAAAGGCAGCTGTTACCGCTCACAATGTTAGACCCATTATATCGATGTCATCGGCGTAGCCGAGTAACATATCCTGTTTGGTGTACAGAGTGCCATTTCTGTTCACTTTTGCCTCTCGTATGACCTTTTCTAGTAGGATGTTAAAAAAGTCACACCTCCGATAGGTCCTTTCCGATGTTAACTGCTGATCTTGTGCCAGTTAAAATTATCCAGCTTAGCCGTATTAATTTTGCAGGAATGCCAAACGCAGACATGGCCTTATACACCTCTGAAAGGATAGGACTGTCGAATACGTCAATGTGTTTTTCGTGGGTGTTTTCCAGGATTTGGCGCAGAGTGAAAATTTGGTCAATGGTGGATTTGCCAGGTCTGAAACCGCATTGGTATGGTTCAATAATGTCGTTGACCATTGGCTTCAGTCGTTCACACAACACACTGGATAGCACTTTATATGCGATGGGAAGGAGACTTATTCCTCTTTTTGTGGCACATATCGTCTTGTCGCCTTTTTTGTGCACGGGACACAGGATGCTGTGGTTCCAATCATTGGGCATGCATTCTTCTAGCCAAATTGATCTAATCAGCTGGTGCATGCTCCTTACCTACATCTGACCACAAGTCTTGAATATATCGGCTGGTAACCTATCGGCTATTGCTATTCTTACCACATCTTGGCTAGGTGGTATATATTATATACCATAATCTCTTAGTGGTTCTGGAGTATCTTCATTACCGCCACTATTTGATACCACAAACCTTTCAAAATGCTCTTTCCAGATCCTCAACACGCTGTCTGTATCTGTCACCAGGTTTCCTTCTTCATCACTGCAGAAGGATGTGCCTTCACCAAATCCTTCGGTTTGGTAAAATTTCCGGACTTCATTCTGACTCCTGTACATCTCGATTTGCGCACGCTCACGTTTTTCTTGCTCTTCTTTCTGCTGATAATACGTTTCTCCTCTCTCCTTTTCTCCCGATAGTTCTGCATCGCATTACGTGTTGCTACTGTCCGCAGGGTTGCCCTATCCGCTGCATTTTTCATATCAGTAGCATTACGACACCCCTGATCGTACCACGAATTTCTTTATGGGTTTCTTCGGTACCCAAGTGTTGCTTTTGCTGCAGTTTGTAGGGAGTGGGGGTGCTTTCGTCAAGCTGTTGGGTTAGTTGAGCGGAGTAGGGATTTGGTAACTGTTGTGTTTGCAGTTTTTCGACGTCAAATTTCCGTGTCATCTTAGTTTGCAACTTTTCTGCTACATTAAGACGAGTGCGAACCTTGGCTTCTACAAGGTAATGGTCGATATTCAGTCCTCGGATCGACAGAACGTCTAATACACTGGATGAATGGCTTCCGTCTATCACAACGTGATCAATTTGATTTCTCGTTTTCCTTGTGTATATCGAGATGCTTGAATATGGTGCTGTTAACTACTATGTTTTTTGCTGCAGCGAATTCAATCAACCTCATGCCGTTGTCGGATGTTTCTTCGTGAACGCTGAATTTTTCGATGGTGGGACCAAATATATGGTCCTTTCCGATTTTTGCATTAAAACCTCATAGCAGAATTTTTGGATGTATTCGGTCTGGTCATCTTTGTCCTCGGTCGGAGCATGGGCGCAAAAATGACTGATGTAGATGAACTTCGCTTTTATGCGGATTATAGCAATTCGCTCATATACTTGAGTGAATCTGGAGACGAGGTCTTTTATTCTCCGGATGACACAGCGGGGAGGTCAGTGTCCACAATTGAGATGAAAGAGGGACAAAGATAAGCCTGGGCTTCGCCAAGTTAAAGCCAATCAGGTATTGGTATCTATCACCCCCTACGCCACCCACGCCTTGTATAGACTTCGAAAAATATTTTTTATAAAATTCAGTCTTGTGTAGGCTTCGATTTTTTTTAAATCCAGCCTTGTATAACATCGAAAAATTATTTTTTTAATGTTTTATTGTATCTGGAAGTTATTGAAGCTCCTTCCCACCGTCTCTCCTAAAATTGATTTTAGGCCAACTTTGTTGCCTCATAAGATCCGACAAAAAATCTATTGCTTATGCAATATGGCCTTTAACAAATGTGTTTCCATTTTTTACTTCAGTTGCAATGACCATTCTTCATCCATGTTGTTGTTGTTGCTTCTTTGCCCAACCACAAAAACTTGGTTTTTTTGTTCAATGTCTTGTCCGGCCATTGAATGATAAGATGGATTCCTCCTTTGTACTGCATCGTATTCCTTCCTAACTTATTGCTGACCATATTTTGACCATATTTCTTTCTTTTCTTCATTTTTTTGTTTTGTTTCTGGTTTTGCATTTTGAACGGTTGGCCATTGTCTTCGGTCGGACATGGCCGGTCGGTTGGTTGGTTTGTGGCCAAGGCAGTCAGCCATCCAAACCAAGTCCGGTTGTAATTTTTTCAAAAACCAACCATTCTTTCATAATAAATGTTTATGCGTTGCATTCATTTTGCAGTTTTTTTTTTAAGTTATTGTTGCTTTGCTTTGTTTTCCATATTTTTTTCCATTCCTGCCGAATCCATTGTCACAAATTTTGTTAACAACAAAAATATCCTTTGTTTTGTTTTTTTTTTTTGGGGGGCAAAAATGCCTTCCTTCGTTTATTTTATGAAGGCCTTTAAAAGCAGCAGAAATGTTCCATAATTTATGAATTCTTATCAATAATAAAAATGCCTATTTATTAAACGGCGAACGAGCGACCGAACCAACAACTTCGACCAAAAGGAAGTTCCAATGGAAAAAACATAACCAACATTCATATTTTATTCATGATTTCGAATTTTTATGCGAAGGAAAAAACGATATTTGAAAATTGCCTAATTTGAATATTGTTATTATTTTTCATGGAGGGTTCGGATAACAAATTGCATATCTTTTATTCCCCACAATTTAAAAATGGGACTATGATTTTAGATTGGAAAAAAAATAAAAAATATTCAAAATATCTCTAATAATGAATAACGCGAACATAGATTTGAAAATGAGAATTAGGAAAAAACAGGACAAAAGGAAATTAAAACCAGTTAGGAAAGTAGTAAAGTCGGACTGGGTCGACTATATGAAACCCTTCACCACATTGGGTATATTCTACATATGTATCCTAACAGATGTAGCCTTTTCGAAGGAACATTGGCGTAAATAAATAGGTGATCTTCATTATTAAGTAAACCGACTAAGGTATGCTATATCCAAATCTGAACCGATTTCTAAGAAACTTGCCTGAGATTAATTTATACTATCTTCAGGACTTTATGGGAGCTATATCTAAATCTGAATCAATTTTCGCGAAACTTAGCACACCTCATTCTGGACTTCATTCAGTACGCTATGCCAAATTTCGTGCATATCGAATGATATTTACGGACTTTGGTTCACCATTTACCTTAAATCGGACGAAAATATATATGGGAGCTATATCTAAATTTGAACCGATTTTCAGGAAACTTAACACACATCATTCTAGACCTAATTCAGTACGCTGTGCCATATTTCGTGCATATCGAATGATATTTAGGGACTTTGGCGCACAATTTACAATAAATCGGACGAAAATATATATGGGAGCTATATATAAATCTGGGCCGATTTTCAGGAAACTTAACACACATCATTCAAGACCAAATTCAGTACGCTGTGCCAAATTTCGTGCAAATCGAGAGATATTTAGGACTTTCGTACACCATTTGCATTAAATCGGACGAAAATATACATGGAAGCTATATCTAAATCTGGACCGATTTTCAGGAAACTTAACACACATCATTCTAGACCTAATTCAGTACACTGTGCCAAATTTCGTGCATATCGAATGATATTTAGGGACTTTGGCGCACAATTTACCTCAAATCGGACGAAAATATATATGGGAGCTATATCTAAATTTTAACCGATTTTCAGGAAACTTAAAACACATCATTCTAGATCTAAGTAATTACGCTATGCCAAATTTCGTGCAAATCGAATGATATTTAGGGACTTTGGCGCACAATTTACATTAAATCGGACGAAAATATATATGGGAGCTATATATAAATCTGGACCGATTTTCAGGAAACTTAACACACATCATTCTAGACCTGATTCAGTAGGCTGTGCCAAATTTCGTGCAAATCGAAAGACATATAGCGACTTTGGTACACCATTTACATTAAATCGGACGAAAATATATATGGGAGCTATATCTAAATCTGGACCGATTTTCAGGAAACTTAACACACATCATTCTAGACCTGATTCAGTAGGCTGTGCCAAATTTCGTGCAAATCGAAAGATATATAGCGACTTTGGTACACCATTTACATTAAATCGGACGAAAATATATATGGGAGCTATATCTAAATCTGGACCGATTTTCAGGAAACTTAACACACATCATTCTAGACCAGATTCAGTAGGCTGTGCCAAATTTCGTGCAAATCGAAAGACATATAGCGACTTTGGTACACCATTTACATTAAATCGGACGAAAATATATATGGGAGCTATATCTAAATCTGAACCCATTTTTCCGATAGCGTTCGTCATTGGGCCAAATAAGTGACCTATGCCAAATTTCATCCAATTCGGATCAAAAATGCGACCTGTACTTTTTTTACGATTTAATATGGACAGACGGACGGACGGACATGCATAAATCGATTTAAATAGTGATTCTATGCATATTCTCAAAAGGTACCATGTGTCTATCTCGTTTCCTTTTGCCTGTTACAAACATATACACAAAGACATATTACCCTGTACCACAGTGTGGTGAAGGGTATAAAAATCAGGACCCAAAGATTGAATTTTCCGGGTCTACATAAACCTTGGAATTTTAAAGATTAATTTTTCAGATTAATTTTTTGAAGAGATTTTTTTTAAGAAAACTTTTCATTTTTAAAATTCTATAGAAGGCGTAAATTTTTTATAGAGGCCTCACGTCTGCGGGAAATGTTTCTCTTCGACTTTCTAAAGAAAATCGTATGCCCTGTGGAAAAATAACCCCTGCTTCCCCCTTGAGGGCAGTATCGTAGTCATCTAAGTCATGCGTAAATTTATTATTAATCAAATTAAGAAAAAATACCTCACCAAACCTTAGTGATGCGTTCTTTTCCTTCCTCCCTCTTCTTCTTCTTCTTCTTCCATCATCAAATGTGACATTTTTATTTTTATTGCCGGACATTAAAACAAGTTTTTGGTTAGATGGCTGGTTGGCTACCTACCGTTGGGTCACATTATCTATCATGGTAGTTTGATATTAGCGGTATTGCGTTCTATTGTTGTTGCTGTTGTTGTGGTGGTTGTTGCATTTGGTGTCAGTTTTCCCGTAGTCGATGTTCGCCGTCATATTGTCACATTTAATAAATTCACCCAAATTCATTGGGGACACATTACGGTTTTGATTCGTTTACCGGGTTCCCGAGGCACCATCCGACATCCATAAGCTGTCAACGGTATATGTGAGAGGAGAAAGCAACAAAAAATTAAATAAATGAAATGAAACTACAACAAAAATAAGGAAATAAAATAACAACAACAATAATGATAATAATGCAGTACATACAATGTACGTTATGCGATTCGCATTGGGTAAGAGCTCGGTAATAACTGGGCAGACAGTGGTTTGAAGGGGTTTTCATGGTTCAATCAGGCGTACGTTTAAAAAATTTCAAATATATTCAAATAATTTTAACCCAGTAAGGAAAGTAGTAAAGTCGGACTGGGCCGACTATATGATACCCTTCACCACTTTGGGTATATTGTACATATGTATCCTTACAATTCTATGACAAATCGGACAAAAATATATATGGGAGCTATATCTAAATCTGAATCGATTTTCACGAAAATTTTCTCACATCATTCTAAACCTAATTTAGTACACTGTGCCAAATTTCATGCAAATCGAAGGATATTTATGGACTTTGGTACACCATTTACCTTAAATCGGGCGAAAATATATATTGGAGCTATATCTAAATCTGAACCGATTTTCACGAAACATAGAACACATCATTCTAAACCTAATTTAGTACACTGTGCCAAATTTCATGCAAATCGAAGGATATTTATGGACTTTGGTGGACTATTTACATAAAATCGGGCGAAGCTATATATGGGAGCTATATCTAAATCTGAAACGATTTTCACGAAACTTTGCACACATCATTCTAGACCTCATTCTTTACGATATGCCAAATTTCGCGCAAATCGAAAGATATATAGGGACTTTGGTGCACCATATACCTTAAATCGGACGAAAAATATATATGGGAGGTATATCTAAATCTGAGCCGATTTGCACGAAACTTGGCAGACATCATTATAGACTTTATTCATTGCGCTGTACCAAATTTCGTGAAAATCGAAGGTGCACCATTTACCTTAAATCGGACGAAAATATTTATGGGAGCTATATCTAAATCTGAATAGATTTTCACATAACTTAGCACACATCATTCTAGGCTTAATTCAGTTCGCTGTGCCAAATTTCGTGCAAATCGGAAGATATTTAGGGACTTTGGTACACCATTTACCTTAAATCGGACGAAAATATATATGGGAGCTATATCTAAATCTGACCCGATTTTTCCCAATTTCAATAGGATTCGTCCTTGGGCCAAACAAATGAGCTGTGCCAAATTTCATCCAATTCGGATCATATATGCGACCTGTACTTTGTTTACAATTTAACATGGGCAGACGGACGAACGCACGGACGTGAATAAATCGACTCAGAAAATGATTCTATGCATATTCTTAAAAGGAACCATGGGTCTATCATGATTACTTTTGCCTGTTACAAACATTCACAAAGAGGCGTATGAGGCGTGGATTTTTCAAAAAAAATATTTTTTCAAAGCCTGTAGAAGCTCTCTATAAGGCGTGGATTTTTAAAGAATATTTTTTCAAATTCTATAGATGCTCTGTATGAGGCGTGGATTTTTTAAAAAATATTCTCCAAATCCTATAGAAGCTCTCTATGAGGCGTGGATTTTTAAAGAATATTTTTTCAAATCCTATAGAAGCTCTCTATGAGGATTTTTTAAAAAATATTTTTCAAATCCTATAGAAGCTCTCTATGAGGCGTGGATTTTTTAAAAAAATATTTTTTTTAAATCCTATAGAAGCTCTCTATGAGGCGTGGATTTAAAAAAAATATATATATTTGTTTTCAAATCCTGTAGAAGCTCTCTATGAGGCGCGGATTTTTTTTAAATACTATTTTTTCTGTTACTTGAATTTTGAACCACTGTCCCGCAACGACCTGATGTTACACTCGACGAATGTTATGCTTTTTGAATTGTGGTTGAGGTGAGCTGGGAGCTGTACTGCACTGAGGTGATGATGGTCGAATGTTCCCAGTTTTGTTGTACATTTTTAGTAATCCGCTCAACCAAACCAAAACAGCAGCGGCTGGCTGGTCATAAACATAAATACTAAAAGCAACCAACCAAGCGGTAGAGTGCGAGGAGGTAGGGGGGAAAACAAACTACCACATTACAACAACACACAGATTTATAAGATTTGGTTTGTTGTTATTTTTTATTATTCGTATTATTGATGTTGTTGTTGCTGCTGCTGTTGATGATGATGAAAAATGGTTAAAAAATCACAAATTAGATCCCTTGGGATCAAATTATCGCAGGAATAAAGGAATATGGACAATTGCATGCACAAACCGACACACACACACACAACCATAAACACCCAGGGTACACTTATATGGTTATTTTATTCAATTAACAAGGATCCAGGAACATATTGCGGCAATACGTGATTGTACATTTACCCTCATTTGTTGAGAAGTGTTTTTTTATTATGCGATGCCTTGCCATTGAATGGAAATGGATGTCATCAACCCCATGGTGGAATACTAATTTTGCTGGTGTTAAAAAAGTCGATCCTTAAAGCAAATAAACATCGGAAAAAAAATAATAATCGTCAATCATAAATCGCACAGGACGGAACGACCCCTTTTTTTTGGTTGGGTAACATAAGGTCGCCGTTAACTTTGGATTTTTTGAGCATACAATTTGCTACAATTTCTGTCCTGCAATTTAATTTTATTAGCTGCGTAACGTAGGACATTTCGGTGATAACCACCCACTAATATATACGATTTTTTGGGCCCTAGATATTTTTTATGCTATAAAATGAAAATGTGTGTGTCCTCTTTTTCCCCAATCGTGAGAAAGTAAAGAATTGTGTAAATTTTAGGTAAATTATTTAGAAACGTGTAAGGATCGCCTACAAACGGCACTTCTGGGATTCGTCGGGTTTGGAGGTGGATTTTTTATACTCTTAATCACTCTGTGGTACAGGGTATTATGTCTTTGTGCATATGCATGTAACAGGCAAAAGGAAACGAGATAGGCACATGGTTCCAGTTGAGAATATGCATAGAATTATTTTCTGAGTCGATTTATGCATGTCCGTCCGTCCGTCTGTAGATGTTAAATTGTAAACAAAGTACAGGTCGCATTTAAGATCCGATTTGGATGAAATTTGGCACAAGTCACTTATTTGGCCCAATGACGAACCCTATTGAAATTGGAGAAAACCGGTTCAGATTTAGATATAGGTCGTATATATATTTTCGTCCGATATAGGCACCAAAGTCCCTATATATGTTTCGATTTATACGAAATTTGACATATGGTACTGTATTAGGTCCAGATTGATGTGTGCTTAGTTTCGTGAATATCCTACATATATAGATATAGCTCCCATATATATTTTCGTCCGATTTTAGGTAAATGGTGCACTAAAGCCCCTATATACCTTTTGATTTGCACGAAATTTGGCTTATGGTACTGAATTTGGTCCATAATGATGTATAGCTCCTATATATATTTGCGTCCGATTTAAGGAAAATGGAGTGCCAAAGTACCTATATATTTTTCGATTTGCACGAAATTTGGCGCAGCGTACTGAATTAAGCCTAGAATGATGTGTGTAAAGTTTCGAGAAAATCGGGTCAGATTTAGATATAGCTCACATATAAATTTTCGTCCGATTTAAGGTAAATAGTGCACAAAAGTCCCCATATCGATTTGCTAAGTTTCCTGAAAATCGTTTCAGATTTAGATATAAGAGGCCTCCAAAGAGGCGTGGATATTTTACAAATATTTGTAGGAGGCCCTAAAAGAGGTGTGGATGTTACAAAAAAAAAATAGGAGTCCTCAGTACAGGCGTTGATTTTTTTAGGAGTCCTCAGTACAAGCGAGGATTTTTTTTAGGGGACATCAGTACAGACATGGATTTTTTAGGAGACCTCAGTACAGGCGAGGATTTTTTTAGGAGACCTCCGCACAGGCGTGGATTTTTTAGGAGACCTCAGTACAGGAGTGGATTTTTTAGGATACCTCAGTACAGGCGTTGATTTTTTTAGGAGACCTCAGAACAGGCGTGGATTTTTTTAGGAGACCTCAGCACTGGCGTGGATTTTTTTAGGAGACCTCAGCACAGGCGTGGATTTTTTAGGAGATCTCAGTACGGGCGTGGATTTTTAGGAGACCTCAGTACAGGAGACATCTGTGAGGATTTTCTTTTAGGAGACCTCAGTACAGGCGTGGATTTTTTAGGAGACCTCAGTACAGGAGTGGATTGTTTTAGGTGACTTCAGGACAGGCGTGGATTATTTTAGGAGACCTCAGTACAGGCTTGGATTTTTTAGGAGTCCTCAGAACAGGCGTGGATTTTTTTAGTAGACCTCAGTACAGGAGTGGATTTTTTAGGATACCTTAGTACAGGCGTTGATTTTTTTAGGAGACCTAAGCACAGGCGTGGATTTTTTAGGAGATCTCAGTACGGGCGTGGATTTTTAGAAGACCTTAGTGCAGGCGTGTATTTCTTTTAGGAGACCTCAGAACAGGCATGGATTTTTTTAGGAGAAATCAGTACAGGCGTGGATTTTTTTAGGAGTTCTCAGTACAGGCCTTGATTTTTTAGGAGTCCTCAGTACAGGCGTGGATTTTTTTAGGAGACCTCAGTACAGGCGTGGATTTTTTAGGAGTCCTCAGTACAGGCGTGGATTTTTTAGGAGACCTCAGTTCTGACCTCTGCACAGGCGTAGATTTTTTAGGAGACCTCAGTACAGGCGTGGATTTTTTTAGGAGACCTCAGTACAGGCGTGGATTTTTTTAGGAGACCTCAGTACAGGCGTGGATTTTTTTAGGAGACCTCAGTACAGGCGTGGATTTTTTAGGAGACCTCAGTACAGGCGTGGATTTTTTTAGGAGACCTCAGTACAGGCGTGGATTTTTTAGGAGACTTTATTACAGGCGTGGATTTTAAGGAGACCTCAGTACTGACCTCAGTACAGGCGTTGATTTTTAGGAGACCTCAGTACAGGTGTGGATTTTTTTAGGTGGCCTCAGAACAGGCGTTGATTTTTTAGGAGTCCTCAATACAGGTGTGGATTTTTTAGGAGACCTCAGTACAGGCGTGGATTTTTTAGGAGGCCTCAGAACAGGCGTGGATTTTTTTAGGGGTGGATTTTTTTAGGAAACCTCAACATAGGCGTAGATTTTTAATTTTTCTGATTTCCGATATGTTCACTTCCACGATCCTCCATCTCACCATCCTCGGTATATCCCCTTGATCCGCTTGTAAGCTTATTGTAACCATTATTTGCTTTCAAAATAAACTTCTTATTTTGTTCATTGGTATTGGCAAAAAGCTAAACTGTTATAATTCTAAATAAATACATTGCGATGCCGAGCAAACAACAACAAACATATAATATAAATAACAACAACAAGAACGACATGAAACCAAACAAGAAAGTAAATAATATTTCACAGTTATACCCTCGACTATCGTGGGTAGCTTGAAGGGGGACGCGTGTGTTTTCTTTACCTCACCCAAACTCCTCATGCCGAGAACAATAAGGCCGTAACATTTCAAGCACTCGAGTCATTTGCTCAATCATTACTTCATTCAGTCATTCATTCGTTGATTTCCTTTCTGCTCTCATCCAAACGGATCATTCCATTACCATGGATTGCCGCAATTTCAGGCTAAAGTTATTCTTTTTAATAAAAAAAAAGAATCTCAATGAAAAAAGACGAAACAAAAAGTTGACCAGAATACCCTTGCGAAAGTTCGAGTAAGACAGGGAGAACGATTGACACGTGTACGCCTTTCAAAATTTTGTTTACAAATCACTTAAGAGCTAGCCGAGTAGCATGGGCGCGGGTTATAATACCACCCCGCACATCCTTATTTGAGGATATTTCTTACATACATTTGGTAATGGTTGGCTTCCATTTGGATAGAGCTGTGTCGTTGTTTTTTTTTATTATTGTTGGGTTCAAGTACTTGGGTTGTTGTTCTTGTTCTTCCTTAGATTTCTAACAACTCATCCAGAACAAATCCGAAAGAATAATAAAGGAACGTTCACTTTTTTCCCCCCATTTGTTGTTTGAAGATTTTTTCATAATTTTTGTAGTATTTGTCGTTCATTATGTAAAATATGTGGGACACAGTGGTCCGAAGCCATTATTAATAAAATAAAAAGAGGTCTCTCAGCTCAGAGGTCTCACGCCTATTTGGAGGTCTCTCAGCTCAGAGGTCTCACGCCTTTTTGGAGGTCTCTTAAAAATATTTGTAAAAAATCCACGCCTATCTGGAGATTTTCTAAAAATATTTTTAAAAAATCCACGCCTATTTGGAGATTTAGTAAAAATATATTTAAAAAATCCAGGCCTATGCTAGGTCCAATTCAGTAAAACCCATGCCAAATTTCGTGCAAATCGAATAGATATATACTTTGGGAATATTTTACATATGTATCCTAACAGACGACGCGTTTTATTATAAATCTATATCTGATCCGATTTCAGGGAAACTTGCCAGAGACTAATTTATATAACATCAGTACGTTGTGTCAATCGGTCTAGCTATGGATCTTTTCACGAAGCTTAACAACATCATTCTAGACTTAATTCAGTACCCTATACCAAAATTTAGTGCAAATCGAAGGATGTTTTAGGACTTTGGTGCACCATTTACCTTAAATCGGATGAAAATATATATGGGAGCTATATCTGAATCTGATCCGATTTGCACTAAACTTTGCACACATCATTTTAGACTTAATTCTGTACGCTGTGCCAAATTTCGTGCAAATCGAATGATATATAGGGACTTTGGAACACCATTTACCTTAAATCGGACGAAAATATATATGGGAGCTATATCTAAATTTGAACCGATTTTCAGGAAACTTTACACACATCATTCTAGACCTAATTCATTACGCTGTGCCAAATTTCGTACAAATTGAAAGATATATAGGGACTTTGGTGCACCATTTACATAAAATCGGAGGAAAATATATATGGCAGCTATATCTATATCTGAACCGATTTTCACGAGACTTAGCACACATTATTCTAGGCTCAATTCAGTACCATATGCCAAATTTCGTGCAAATCGAAAGATATATAGGGACTTTGGTACATCATTTACCTTAAATCGGACGAAAATATATATGGGAGCTATATCTAAATCTGATCCGATTTTCACGAAACTTAGCACACATCATTCAAGATTCAATTCAGTACACTATGTCAAATTTCGTGCAAATCGAAAGATATTTAGGAACTTTGGTACACCATATACATTAAATCGGGCGAAAATATATGTGGGAGCTATATATAAATCTGAACCGATTTTCACGAAACTTAGCACACATCATTCTAGGCTCAATTTAGTACGCTGTGCCAAATTTTGTGAAAATCGAAAGATATATAGAGACTTTGGTAAACCATATACATTAAACCGGACAAAAATATATATGGGAGCTATATACAAATCTAAACCAATTTTCAGGAAACTTTACACACATCATTGTAGGCTCAATTCAGTACGCTGTGCCAAATTTCGTGTAAATCGAAAGATATTTGGGGACTTGAGTGCACCATTTACCTTAAATCGGTCGAATATATATATATATATATATATATATATATATAAGAGCTATATATAAATCTGAACCGATTTTCACGAAACTTAGCACACATCATTCTAGACCTAATTCAATACGATATGGCAAATTTCGTGCAAATCGGAAGATATTTAGGGACATTGTTGCATCATTTACCTTAAATCGGACGAAAATATATATGGGAGCTATACATAAATCTGATCCGATTTTCACGAAACTTAGCACACATCATTCTAGGCTTAATTTAGTACGATGTGCCAAATTTCGTGCAAATCGAAGGATATATAGAGACTTTGGTGCACCATTTACCTTAAATCGAACGAAAATATATATGGGAGCTATATCTAAATCTGAACCGATTTTTCCCAATTTAAAAAGAGTTCGTCCTTCGGCCAAATGAGTGAGCTGTGCCAAATTTCATCCAATTCGAATAATAAATGCGACCTGTACTTTGTTCACAATTTAACATGGACAGACAGACGGACGGACGGACATGCATAAATCGACTCAGAAAGTGATTCTATGCATATTCTCAAAAGGAATCATGTGTCTATCTCATTTCATTTTTCCTGTTACAAACATATGCACAAAGACATAATACCCTGTACCACAGAGTTCTGAAGGGTATAAAAATCCATCCAAGTCTTTTGCCTCAAAACTATTTTAAAAAAATCCTCGATTTGGAACACTGTGTGAATTTGCATAAAAACGAGAAAAAATTTGTATGGATGTAAATATGTATGGAATTTTAACCACAAGTACATTTACCTACAAAAGTTGATGGGAACATTTCACAAAGGTACAAGAACACTCACATACACACACACATACCCAAAAGTCTAAGGATATAATGTGATACGTATGGACGCACGTCGTCGCTCGTCCTCATAATAAACCCGTGTGAGTTTGTGTGTTTTTTGTTTTTGGCGTGTGTTGGAAAGGTTTTCTTTGTCGTTGTTGTTGTTGGTTGGTCGTTCGGTCGGTTTTGTAATCCTGCCTACCATTCTTTCTGCATTTCGTTTTTGTGTATAGAGACGTCAAGTACCTCTTAGTTAGTCTGGTGCGAAAATTTTCTGTTTAGATGAAGTCGGTCGGGTATGAATTCCTATTTTCCTATTTCGTTGGCATAATGCACAGCAGGATGTCGTCCTTAGGATACTCATCATGCATAGCAGACAAAAAAAAAAACAAGAGACTGTTTTGTGGTTTTAGCGCCTGTAATTTTGATTTTTGCTTAATTTTTTAACATGGATGGATGGCTGGCTAGCTGCTCATTGAGGTTCTGATACTTAACAAATTACCACTGTTTGTTTTTATGTCTTTACAAAGTATTTTTGGGTCATCAAGGATTTGGAAAAATTGATTTGTTTTTTTTTTCCAAAATAATTATTTTTTAATCCAAATAAATATTGAGTTTCATGGGAAATTAATGATGCGTATTCGAATGCGTGATTTTTATACCCTTTACCACACTGTGGTACAGGGTATTATGTCTTTGGATGAAACTTGGCACAGCTCATCTACTTGGCCATGGGACGAACCTTATTGAAATTGGGAAAATCGGTTCTGATTTTAGGTAAATGGTGTACCTATATATATTTCGATTTGCACCAAATTTGGCATAGCGTACTAAATTAAGTTTAGAGTGATGTGTGTTAGGTTTGGCGAAAATTTAGAAATTTTATTTCAAATTTAGATATAGCTCTTATATATATTTTCATCCGATTTAAGGTAAATGGTGTACTGAAGTACCTATATATATATTTCGGTTTGCACGAAATTTGACACGGCGTACTGAATTGATATAGCTCCCATATATATGATGTGTGTTACGTTTGCGTGAAAATCGGTGTGTTAAAATTTAGATATATAGCTTCCACATATATTTTCGTACGATTTTAGGAAAATAGTGCACCAAAGTCCCTATATATTCTTCGATGTGCACGAAATTTGGCATAGCGTACTAAATTAAGTCTAGAATGATGTGTGTTAAGTTTCGTGAAAATCGGTTCAGATTTAGATATAGCTCCCATATATATTTTAGTCCGATTTTAGGTAAATAGTGCACCAAAGTCCCTATATATCCTTCGATTTGTACGAAATTTGGCATAGCGTACTGAATTGAGTCTAGAAAGATGTGTGCTAAGTTTCGTGAAAATCGGTTCAGATTTAGACATAGCTCCCATATATAGCTTCGTCCGATTTTAGGTAAATATTGCACCAAAGTCCCTATATATCCTTCGATTTACACGAAATTTGGCATAGCGTACTGAATTGAGTCTAGAATGATGTCTGCTGATGTTCATAAAAATCGGTTCAGATTTAGATATAATTATACCCTACACAACTATGTTGTCAGGGTATTATGGCTTTGTGCAGCCCCAAGAGTTTGTAACGCCGCGAAATATTGGCATAGCACACTTTTAAGTATACTGATGTGTGTTATTTCGACTAGCTGATTCGATCTAGACATGTGTGTCCGTCCGTCTGTCCATTATAATTTGTAACACGATACAGGGCATAGTTATGGACCAATCTTCACGAAATTTTGCATGTAGGATGGGTTCTGGCCAATGAAGAACCCTATTTTTTTTGTGTAAAGATCGAATAATATTTAGAAGATGAAATGGACCAAAAACTTTATTTTTGTCTGATTTGCGCTCAAAATTTATGGCAAACATCGTACTAAATTCTAGAGCGATGTGTGTTACGTTTCGCGAAAATCGGTTCAAATTTATATAAATATATTTTCGCACGACTGTCTTGATAAAGATCGGTCCAATATATATCCTTCGGGTTGCAAAATTTGGACCCGACTTTTGTGTGAAAAATTTCGAAAATTTGTATATAGCTATATATATTTTCGTATAGATGTACCTTTGAAGGACATATACCCGAGAATTTGATAGTATATCCAAGAGGAGTGGCCGTTAATTGATACCAATAATATTGTCGTATGTACCTACAAGTGGGAGTTACACTTAAATATTTACAGGTGCTTACGTATTCAAATATTATTTAGTAACCCATTACCACACTAGAGGGCGGAAATATAGCGCAGATTGCTTTGAAATTTTCCATGAGGTTCCAGTTATTGTCAAGGACAACGCCTATAATTTTCGGTGATGATCAGATAATGATATTAGGATGAAGTGGGTCGAAAACTTAATTTGTTTGTGTTTTTTTTTTTTTTTTTTAAGTCGATATATAGGCCACAATTATAAGCCGAACATCACAACACACGATGAAGGGAATCTGGGCTGTACTGAATATTAGTAATAATTGTGGACCTCTAGTTGGTCAAGAGGCTGCAAGTATCGCGAAATATTGCCCAAGCTCAGATTAGATTTTCGTGGAAGTTGTGTAGGGTATCATATGGTGGGCCCCGTCCGATTATACTGCTCCTCTCACTGGTTCCCATATATATTTTCGTCAGATTTTTACTGAAAGAAAAATCGGGCTGAAGATCGATCTAGAAAGAGTTGATTTTTTTCTATTGAAAAAATCGATCCAATGATCTTGAGAATTTTTGCCTAAAGAAACAAATCGACCAGAGTATCTTGAAAATTTTTTCTATAGGAACAAATTTTTGACAAATTTTTTTATAGAAAAAAATCTTTCTGAGGATCAAGAAAAGATATCGATCAAAGGTTTTGAATTGTTTTTCTATAGAGGATCTTCATTTTTTATGGAAAAAATCGACCACATCAACATGAGGGTCTTGAGAATTGTTTCTATGGAGAGAAAAATCGGGCTGAGAAAATTGATTTTTTGCTATAGAAAATATAGAAATTAATATAGAAATTGATCCAATGGTCTTAAGAATTTTTGTCTAAAGAAACTAATCGACTTCAGAGTTTTTTCTATAGAAAAAAACCTGAACCTTTTTTTTAAACAATCTTTCTGAGGATCAGGAAGAAATAAAAACATTTTCAATTTTTTTCTATAGAGGGTCTTCATTTTATATAGAAAAAAATATCACTGCATCGACATCAGGGTCTTGGAATTGTCTATGGAAAAAAATCAAGGATTTTGAGAATTGATTTCTAAAACAAACCAGTAAGGAAAGTAGTAAAGTCGGACTGGGCCGACTATATGATACCCTTCACCACTTTGGGTATCCTTACAATTGCAATTTTTTTGAAGGAAAAATTCTTTCTGCAACCTATGCTAAATTTAATTTTTTCTGGCAAATTTAGAGGATTTTCAAGAAAAAATAAACACACGTTTTGGACTTTTTAGTACACTATGCCAAATTTCGTGCAGTTTGAAAGATATAAAGAGACTTTGGTGCAATATTTACCTAAAATCGGACGAAAATATATTTGGGTGCTATATCTAAATCTGAGCCGAATTTAATGAAACTTCAGCACACATCTTCAATTTAAATAGGGTTCGTCCTTGGGCCAAATAAGTGAACTGTGCCAAATTTCATCCAAATCGGATCATAAATGCGGTTTGAGGGTTAAATTTTTGTTTGGGAAATATATTTCTGAGGATCAAGAAAAAATATCGATCAAAGGTTTTGAATTTTTTTCTATAGAGGGACTTCATTTGTTATAGAAAAAATCGACTACATCAACATGAGGGTCTTGGAATTGTCTATGGAAAAATATCAAGGATTGAGAGAATTGTTTTCTAAAACCAAAAATGTTTCCTAAAGGTCTTGAGAATTTCAAGCCCCTGATGTCGATTTTTTTCTATAGAACAAAATACTTAAAAACTTCAGGTAGATTTTTTTCTATAGAAAAAATTTGCAAGACCTTCAGATCGACTGTGTTTCTATAAAAAATGTTCAATTACCTCAAGATGATTCATTAAAGAGCGACCATTAGGTCGATTCTTTTTTTCTATGAAATAATATCTTTGGGGTCCTTAGGGTCATTGCTTTCATATATAATCAAATTCTCAGGGACCTCAAGTCGATTTTATCTATAAATAATAAACTTTTCTAATTTACCACAACTAATATTTGATGTCCTTAACAAATCCTTTTTATGTCAAACCCATAAAAGGAAAACAAAAATAATTTCATTTTCTCGGTGATATCAGCATGAAATCAAAAGTTATGACAGCTACCAGATGTGATTGTGTGAGTGAGTGTTGGCTGGCTGGTTGGTTGGATGATTGTGCAATCAAGTTATATAAGTCGTCAACAAACAAAATTTCTGTTAAATCACCCTAATTGAAAAAATAAAAATCAAACATCATCGTCATCAGGATATACAAGGATACACACAGAGGCACACGTATCGAACTAGTCATTATTGCGGCTGTAAATGGATCTGAATGGGTTTACCACCCCAACATTAACACCCAACGAACGGCACACGTAACCATCCCTCCATCCCCTTTTTCTCTCTCTCCCTGTGTGTGATTTCAAAAGCAAATCAAAGTTTTGTATTCAGGGATAACATGGGTTAAATATCAGTGGAGTACTAAAGGATTCAAATTGCCAACGTTTAAACGCATGTCAACGCACGACCACCATGATGTTCGGAGGATAATGATGATGGTGATGCCAGCAGACGAAGAAGAAAAGGCCTAACCATTGCCATGGCTATAAAACGGACATAATGAAGACACCAAACAAAAAAAAACAGTTTTCCCTTTTTCCTTGCCTCATTCCCCCTTCCAATGCCCTGTCGTTGTACGACAAATCAGTTTTGCGGCGGAACTGATTAGCCGACAATATGTCAACGTTTACAAAAGGGAAAATAATATCTTTTGGAACAAATCAGTGGCACACACACACACTCACTCACTCACTTAGGCATAAACATACGTTCCTGATGATGATGGGGTGGGTTACGGTTCGTCCTTTCGAGGTTTTTAGGCAAACATCACCTTCATAATTGTAGTGTAGTGTTCAGGGTATTTGAAGCCGCCCTGACACTTGAAGTAGTTTTGCCCAGAGGGCTCAACGAATGGAACGAAACAGTAGCAACAGTCAACAGGATACGACAATTGAACAAAAGGCCTGACAAGCAAAGCACCCATGTGCGGAACATGGCCAGGCGAAAGGACTCACTCGCTAGCTGGCTCGTTCAGAGTCATAACAAATAAACGGATACATGTGCCGACAATAGTTTCCCGTTTTATTTCCATGATGATTGCTGTGATAATATCTCAATTTCAGTTTTTGTTCCTTTTTATGTTCTGTGTGTTTGTTGGCCTCGTCCTTTGATATGCGTAAAAAAAGGACCCACTTTTTTGTGTTGTCGTCCAAACAATTGTCCTTTGTGAATTGGTGCGTATTGAATGGGAACATGGGTGAACTTGTATGTTTTTTGTTGTTGTTGTTCGTGTACTTTAGCCACAGGGAAAGGATAATATACTACTAAAAGATATATATACGAGGGAGGGAAGGAAGGGACTTACACAATGCGCGGATTTATTAGAAATATCTTTTCAAGGTCCCAACAAGGCGTGGATTTTTTAAAGATTCATTTTTCAAGGTCCCAACAAGGCGTGGATTTTTTAAAGATTCATTTTTCAAGGTCCCAACAAGGCGTGGATTTTTTAAAGATTCATTTTTCAAGGTCCCAACAAGGCGTGGATTTTTTAAAGATTCATTTTTCAAGGTCCCAACAAGGCGTGGATTTTTTAAAGATTCATTTTTCAAGGTCCCAACAAGGCGTGGATTTTTTAAAGATTCAAGGTCCCAACAAGGCGTGGATTTTTTAAAGATTCATTTTTCAAGGTCCCAACAAGGCGTGGATTTTTTAAAGATTCATTTTTCAAGGTCCCAACAAGGCGTGGATTTTTTAAAGATTCATTTTTCAAGGTCCCAACAAGGCGTGGATTTTTTAAAGATTCATTTTTCAAGGTCCCAACAAGGCGTGGATTTTTTAAAGATTCATTTTTCAAGGTCCCAACAAGGCGTGGATTTTTTAAAGATTCAAGGTCCCAACAAGGCGTGGATTTTTTAAAGATTCATTTTTCAAGGTCCCAATAAGGCGTGGATTTTTTAAAGATTCATTTTTCAAGGTCCCAACAAGGCGTGGATTTTTTAAAGATTCATTTTTCAAGGTCCCAATAAGGCGTGGATTTTTTAAAGATTCATTTTTCAAGGTCCCAACAAGGCGTGGATTTTTTAAAGATTCATTTTTCAAGGTCCCAACAAGGCGTGGATTTTTTAAAGATTCAAGGTCCCAACAAGGCGTGGATTTTTTAAAGATTCATTTTTCAAGGTCCCAACAAGGCGTGGATTTTTTAAAGATTCATTTTTCAAGGTCCCAACAAGGCGTGGATTTTTTAAAGATTCATTTTTCAAGGTCCCAACAAGGCGTGGATTTTTTAAAGATTCATTTTTCAAGGTCCCAATAAGGCGTGGATTTTTTAAAGATTCAAGGTCCCAACAAGGCGTGGATTTTTTAAAGATTCATTTTTCAAGGTCCCAACAAGGCGTGGATTTTTTAAAGATTCATTTTTCAAGGTCCCAACAAGGCGTGGATTTTTTAAAGATTCATTTTTCAAGGTCCCAACAAGGCGTGGATTTTTTAAAGATTCATTTTTCAAGGTCCCAACAAGGCGTGGATTTTTTAAAGATTCATTTTTCAAGGCGAGGATTTTATAAAGATTTATTTTTCAAGGCGTGGATTTTTTAAAGATTCATTTTTCAAGGTCCCAACAAGGCGTGGATTTTTTAAAGATTCATTTTTCAAGGTCCCAACAAGGCGTGGATTTTTTAAAGATTCATTTTTCAAGGTCCCAACAAGGCGTGGATTTTTTAAAGATTCATTTTTCAAGGTCCCAACAAGGCGTGGATTTTTTAAAGATTCATTTTTCAAGGTCCCAACAAGGCGTGGATTTTTTAAAGATTCATTTTTCAAGGTCCCAACAAGGCGTGGATTTTTTAAAGATTCATTTTTCAAGGTCCCAACAAGGCGTGGATTCATTTTTCAAGGTCCCAACAAGGCGTGGATTCATTTTTCAAGGTCCCAACAAGGCTTGGATTAATTTTTCAATGTCCCAACAAGGCGTGGATTCATTTTTCAAGGTCCCAACAAGGCGTGGATTTTTTAAAGATTCATTTTTCAAGGTCCCAATAAGGCGTGGATTTTTTAAAGATTCAAGGTCCCAACAAGGCGTGGATTTTTTAAAGATTCATTTTTCAAGGTCCCAATAAGGCGTGGATTTTTTAAAGATTCATTTTTCAAGGTCCCAACAAGGCGTGGATTTTTTAAAGATTTTTTTCAAGGACTACCAAAAGGCGTAGATTTTTTAAAGATTTGTTTCAAGGACTACCAAAAGGCGTGGATTTTTTAAAGATTTTTTTCAAGGTCCCAACAAGGCGTGGATTTTTTAAAGATTCATTTTTCAAGGTCCCAACAAGGCGTGGTTTGTTTAAAGATCAATTTTTCAAGGTCCCGACAAGGCGTGGATGTTTTAAAGATTCATTTTTCAAGGTCCCAACAAGGCGTGGATTTTTTAAAGATTCATTTTTCAAGGTCCCAACAAGGCGTGGATTTTTTAAAGATTCATTTTTCAAGGTCCCAACAAGGCGTGGATTCATTTTTCAAGGTCCCAACAAGGCGTGGATTCATTTTTCAAGGTCCCAACAAGGCGTGGATTCATTTTTCAAGGTTCCAACAAGGCTTGGATTCATTTTTCAAGGTCTCAACAAGGCGTGGATTCATTTTTCAAGGTCCCAACAAGGCGTGGATTCATTTTTCAAGGTCCCAACAAGGCGTGGATTCATTTTTCAAGGTCCCAACAAGGCGTGGATTCATTTTTCAAGGTCCCAACAAGGCGTGGATTCATTTTTCAAGGTCACAACAAGGCTTGGATTTTAAAGATTCATTTTTCAAGGTCCCAACTAGGCGTTGATTTTCTAAAGATTCATTTTTCAAGGTCCCAACAAGGCGTGGATTCATTTTTCAAGGTCCCAACAAGGCGTGGATTCATTTTTCAAGGTCCCAACAAGGCGTGGATTCATTTTTCAAGGTCCCAACAAGGCGTGGATTCATTTTTCAAGGTCCCAACAAGGCGTGGATTCTTTAAAGATTCATTTTCAAGGTCCCAACAAGGCGTGGAATCATTTTTCAAGGTCCCAACAAGGTGTGGAATCGTTTTTCAAGGTCACAACAAGGCTTGGATTTTTTAAAGACTCATTTTTCAAGGTCCCAACAGGGCTTGGATTTTTTAAATATATTTTTGGACATTTTTCTTTTTTGTATAAAAAATTGTTTCTGAGAGTCTTGAGAATGTTTTTCTATAAAAAATAAACCTGAGAGTCCTGTGAATTTTTTCTATAAAAAATAAACCTAAGGGTCCTGTGAATTTTTGTTCTATACAAAAAAATTAACTCGATCGTCCAGAGAATTGCTTAGATAGTCCTGGGATTTTTTATATGAAAAAAATTGCCGCAAGGGTCTTGTGTTCACAGGCCAATTGGACCCAAAAATTTTCTTCTATACAAAAAAAAAACCTACAGGTCCTCTGAAATGTTTCCTATACGAAGGAAATGACCCCTATGGTACTCTGAATTTTTTCCTATACAAAAACTGGAACCTAAGAGTCCTGTAAATTGTTCATACGAAACAATGGCTCTAAAGGGTCTATGAATTTTTTTCTTTTATTGAAAAAATAGAAAAAATATATAAAAAAAATCCATGAGAGACCTGCGAATTTTTTTTTTTCAATAAAAATGTCCCCTAAATTCGTGTGATTTTTTATACGAAAAACGAATTATCACACCTCCTCCTTTCATTTCTATGACTCACTTTATGATCTATCCTATCAACAGCATAAGTACCTACCTACAAAGAACAATGAGCCAACCTGCAATTCTACAACCAACCAGCCGACCAGCTTACCATGAAATTCAAACAGTCAGCCAGTCAATAAACAGCGTTCTGAACTGGTGTTGTGTGATTTCTTTTTTTTTTTCATTTGAGCATTAAACATGGAAGGGTAGGCAGTACGAACGAAGCGAACATTGCAGAACAAAAAAGCAAAAACAACCCTAAGGCGATTATCTCAAGTGTTTGGGTTTTGTTTACAACGTGTGTCACTGTTACAAGGACTTTGGCTTTTATGGCCAGTACACGAACAGCAGCAACAGCAACAAAAACAATAATAACAACAACGAGGATACGTATAACGAGAGGGTCTGCTACGACTAGTACTGTGCGTTCGTGTGTACATGACAAGTTTATTGTTTAGGGTCCTTGCTGATATACCTTCGCCTTTGGGGTCCTTTGGCCTGAGGACCTGGCCATTCAACACTTCGTAATGAAGTCGGGAAGAGAAAGGAGTGGGGGAAGAGGGTGCTATTTACTGTAAGTGCGTGAATTATCAATGATGACCAAATAAGAACAAATATTCCACTTGTAATTGCTGCTTCGCTCATGGTGGTAGCGATGGTGGTGCTGGTGGTAAGGGTGCCAAAGTACTTGCAAATACCTCATTGCAGGTTAATTTTTTTTGTTTCACAAGGGGGAGATGTTTATCTGCAATTACAATGAGCGTTGAAAATAATGATTTGGAATTAAATAAATGTCATATTTGGTTTTCATCAAATGACAACAACAACAGCCGGTCCGACATTCATTCATTACAACACTCGAACTCGATGAGCACCCGTCATCAGTGGCAAGCAATCATCATTGGTGTTATCTACAAAATCATCTCCGGAGTTTTGAGAATAAATAATACCAGCCATGTCCATGGCATTTAGCATAAAGTTGCTGTTAATAGATTTAATAACCCCGGGTGGAGAGGAGGAGGAGGTTGACCTGATAAGAATCAGTTCAATTTTTGTCATCCAGTATTTTTTTTTCGTCATCGTGTTAATGAAATGATTTTTTTCCTGTTACCATACTTCGGATTTAATTTTCCGATAATGAGTTCGTTTAATGTTTGACAAATCTAGCGATGATATCTGAATTAAATACCTGACGCAATGCCGTCATGGTTGGTAGGTAGGATGGTGATGAGATCTATGGATTTATTCAGTTTGAATGGGATGGGAAATTTTAAAAATTTAAAGAATAAATAAACAAGGGTCCTGTGATTTTTTTCTATATGACAAAAATGGACCCTAAAGGGTCCAGTGTATGATTTTTTGCTATACGAAAAAAAATGGACCCTAAAGGGTCCTGCGTGTGATTTTTTCTATACGAAAAAATGGACCCTAAAGGGTCCTGCGTGTGATTTTTTCTATACGAAAAAAATGGACCATAAAGGGTCCTGTGTGATTTTTTTCTATATGAAAAAAATGTGACCCTAAAGGGTCCTGTGTGATTTTTTTCTATACGGAAAAATGGACCCTAAAGGCGTCCTATGTGATTTTTTTATACGAAAAAAAATGTACCCTAAAGGGTCCTGTGTGTGATTTTTTTTCATACGAAAAAAATGTGACCCTAAAGGGTCCTGTGTGATTTTTTCTATACGAAAAAATGGACCCAAAAGGGGGTTCTCTGTGTTTTTTTTTACGCAAAAAATGGACCCTAGGGGGCCCTGTGTGATTTTTTTATGCGAAAAAAATGGACCCTAAAGAAGGGTCCTGTGTGATTTTTTTTTTCTACACGAAAAAATGGACCCTAAGGAAGGGTCCTGTGTGATTTTTTCTATACGAAAAATGGACCCTAAAGAAGGGTCCTGTGTGATTTTTTCTATACGAAAAAAATTGACCCTAAGGAAGGGTCCTGTGTGATTTTTTCTATAAGAAAAAAATTGACCCTAAAGAAGGGTCCTGTGTGATTTTTTTCTATACGAAAAAAATGGACCCTAAAGAAGGGTCCTGTGTGATTTTTTTCTATACGAAAAAAATGGACCCTAAAGAAGGGTCCTGTGTGATTTTTTTCTATACGAATAAATGGACCCTAAAGAAGGGTCCTGTGTGATTTTTTTCTATGCGAAAAAAATGGACTCTAAAGGGTCCTGTGTGTTTTTTTTTCGTATACGAAAAAAATTGACCCTAAAAAGGGGTCCTGTGTGATTTTTCCTATACGAAAAAATTACCCTCTTTGTTCTCCAACAAATTAAATTATAAAAATTAACTCAAGTCCAATTATTGTCAGCAGTTATGATAGAAATTTCATTGCCACAAAAAGAATTTATTAACTTGCCACAAAACAAATTAAAATAATCACCAACTACTAAAAAACAAATTCCGCAACCAAATAAAAAAACCCCAAGAATACAAATTAAGAATCCACCAATACAATTATTTTAACAACAAATTTTCAAAACGAACAAAAAAAAAATATTCTACAACATCGACAATCACCATTCGCCAAATTGCAAATTGTCTCAATAATTACACTTTGCATTGATTCGCAACAACAACAACAAAAAATCCGACAAAAATAAAAATAATTTTCCAATGGAATGATGAAAATGTCTCGATAATGACGATGATGCGGTACGTCGTCATTATCGATTTGCGAGTTGATTTTTTTTCATTCCTCGCCAAAGGTATTTCTAATAATCAGAAAATTCAACATCTCCAATCCGATTTTTTTCGTAATTTTCATTATGGCCATGTTAAATATTTTGTGGCGGCAAGAACTGTAAGAAGTCAATTGAATGTGATTTTTTTTGTGGTTCTGCCACAACTTTTCCAACTACCTTCCAAAAATAATTTCGATAATGTCTTTATAACAAACAAAATCGAATGGCCATTGTAATAAGGAAGGCAACAGCAACAACATCGACATTAGCAGTTTGTAATTTTGCAGTTTTTTTTTGTAATTTTTTCTAAGCGATTTTAGTCGCCAGACCTGTGCCGCTTGTGTCTTTTTTGTCTGTGGTAGAAGTATGGCTGCAGATTTTTTTTTCAATATTATCATTGGAGATATAGTGAACTGTCTACAAATTGTCAGTTGGTGCCAAAAGAGACTTCCATGGACAGTGGTAAGGAGTTGGTACAAATTTTACGAACTCAGAAAATATTCCACGCCTTGTTGGGACCTTGAAATATGAATCTTTAAAAAATCCACGCCATGTTGGGACCTTGAAAAATGAATCTTTAATAAATCCAGGCCTTGTTGGGACCTTGAAAAATGAATCTTTAGAAAATCCACGCCTTGTTGGGACCTTGAAAAATTCATCTTTAAAAAATCCACCCTTAAAAAATGAATCTTTAAAAAATCCACGCCTTGCTGGGACCCTTGAAAAATGAATCTTTTATAAATCCACGGCTTGTTGGGACCTTGAAAAATTAATCTTTAAAAAATCCACGCCTTGTTGGGACCTTGAAAATTAAATCTTTAAAAAATCCACGCCTTGTTGGGACCTTGAAAATTAAATCTTTAAAAAATCCACGCCTTGTTGGGACCTTGAAATATGAATCTTTAAAAAATCCACGCCTTGTTGGGACCTTGAAAATGAAATCTTTAAAATATCCACGCCTTGTTGGGACCTTGAAAATTAATTCTTTAAAAAATCCACGCCTTGTTGGGACCTTGAAAATTAAATCTTTAAAAAATCCACGCCTTGTTGGGACTTTTGAAAAATTAATCTTTAAAAAATCCACGCCCTGTTGTTTTCTCGAAACTTGGCACACATCATTCTGGACCTGATTCAGTGCCCTATGCCAAATTTCGTGCAAATCGAATGATATATAGGGACTTTGGTGCACCATTTACCTTAAATCGGACGAAAATCTATATAAGATCTATATCTAAATCTGAACCGATTTTAACGAAACTTTGCACACATCATTCTGGACCCAGTGCAGTAATCTATGCCAAATTTCGGGCAAATCGAAAGATATACAGGGACTTTGGTGCCCCATTTACATTAAATCGGACGAAAATATATAAGGGAGCTATATCTAAATCAGAACCGATTTTCTCGAAACTTGGCAGACATCATTCTGGACCTAATTCAGTGCTCTATGCCAAATTTCGTGCAAATCTAATGATATATAAGAACTTCGGTGCACCATTTACCTTAAATCGGACGAAAATATATGTGGGAGCTATATCTAAATCTGAACCGATTTTTCCCAATTTCAATAGGGTTCGTCCGTGGGCCAAACAAATGAGCTGTGCCAAATTTCATCCAATTGTGATCACATGGACAGACAGACGGACGGACGGATGGACATGCATAAATCTTAGAAAGTGATTCTATGCATATCCTAAAAAGGAACCATGTGTCTATCTCGTTACCTGTTACCTGTTACAAACATATGCACAAAGCCGTAATACCCTGTACCACAATGTGGTGAAGGGTATAAAAATCCACGCCTTGTTTGAGGCCTTGGGTCGGAGGTTTGAAAAAATATTTTTTTTTAATCTATTCCTTTTTTGGGAATTCAAAAGATATTTCTAAAAAATCCTCCTTAAAAATATATTTTCTTTGTGAGAAAAAAATCTATATCCCGCCATATGTTAACTCCTTCCTCCAAATCTACTGTGTTCCACGGCTTCTCCACTTGGCGCAGAGTAGCGGTCAAATGAAACGTGTCAATGACGTTGTCATTCACAAAATTATTGTCATCGTTGTCTGACTGGCTGGCTGACGGTTTGTTTGTTGTTTTTTCCTTCAGTTTTATTTATTTTTTTCTGTTTTTTTCTGTCTTGTCATATTATTGTAGTTTGCCCCCCATCCCTCTGCTCCTCTGTTTGTCCGTCAGTCAGCCCACTATTGAGTCCATGTTTGTTTGTTGGATATATTTTTGTTGAGTTGTTGTTGCCATTGTTTTTTGTTTGTTGTATTCAATTCAGTCATTGCTACTGTATAGCTTTTTTACAAGACCGCTAAGACCATCCAACCAACCCGCCAACCGAACCGAACGAATGGTGCGATCGATCGTTTTTTATTGTTGGTTTGGTCTGTGATAAAGATGGATATTTGGACAGCCAGCCATTGAACAACAACAAATAATTGTTTGAAATTAAAAAAAGAAGTAATGCTGATTTTTATGTCGACAGTTTTGTCTTTGCTGTTGTTGTTGCTACTGTATCACGTTGGTATTGTTAGTGGCCCATAATTGTTCTGATATCTTCGAGTGACATAGAAATAATAAAAAAAGACCCAATAAGACAATGGAACGAAGGAAAGGACGAAGGAACGGACATCTAACATCGACAATAAATACCTTTATTTCGACGACGAACATAACCCCAACTCCTCCTGTGGTGTTTGTTGTTGTTTTTTTCTTTTGTTTTGAAATTCATTCATTCACAGTTTTTTATTTTGATTTTCTGTCCGCCGTGTGTTTGTTTAAGGTGTGCTATTCTATTCGGTTATGGAATGGTTGGATGGATGGTTAGTTGGATGAATCTATTTGAGCCATCAACCAATCCAAATATAACTTCAGTAACAACAACAATCACAACTATAAAAGAAGTAACACATGTTGTTGTTCCCATCAGCGGAGTTTTTTTGTTGTTTTGTATTCCAAATGTAACCATCATTGTTGTCATCGGCCAGAAAAAAAACCTAAATAAATGAGGGGACTTCCCCCCTAATGATAGTCAAAGCAAGTGGAGATTGCTGGTCGGATAGAAAAAAAAACACATCATCATCTTGTCACTAATCATCGAGATTACTGAAAAGGTGTTAGCTAACTACAAGCTGAGACCATGAAAACTATTATTTTCAAAAAAAAAAAAAAAATCACGCCTTAGAAGGACCTCAAAAAAAATTTTGTTTTTCAAATCCAAGCCTGAAAAGGACCTCTTAAACAAATCCAAGCATTAAAAAATCCACGCCTTAAGAAGACCTCGAAAAATATTTCTAAAAACCTACGACTTAGAAGGACCTTGAAAAAATATTCATAAAAAAATCCACAAATTAAAAGGAACTCGAAAAAATAATAGAAGGACCTTTAAAAAATCCATGGCTTAGAAGGACCTTTAAAAAATCCATGCCTTGTAAAGACCCCGAAAAAATATTCTTTAAAAAATCCACGCCTTGTAAAGACCCCGAAAAAATATTCTTTAAAAAATCCACGCCTTGTAAAGACCCCGAAAAAATATTCTTTAAAAAATCCACGCCTTGTAAAGACCCCGAAAAAATATTCTTTAAAAAAATCCAACCATAGTACTGCTACGCTATTTATGTTCCACTGTAGAGATCTTGTTGCCAAGCGTGATATTCAATCAACGATATTTGTTATTGTTGTCAAAGGAAAACACACAAAATTGAATATCTATATTGTTTTATTTGACAAATGAAACCGGAACGGAGCAGATACACAAATTCCCTACAACTTCTTTAGAAAAGAAAACAAAATCATAAAAATAGATTCATTCAATGCGGAAGGTGTAATGAATTGCTACAATTGATCAGCGAACTATTGTCCGATGATTATTGTCTAGTCATTTGTTGGTCAATGTCACACCAAGTGGAAGATCTCGCCTCTGGTGGGTATTAAGACATCTTTGTCACCTTACCATTCATTCGATCAATGAATGATTGCGTGGAGGGTGGGAGCGGGACCCCACAATGGTGATTTACCTTAAAGCGTGGAAATGTGAAAGTTATTCTTTGTCTTTCACATTTTATTTCATTCATTCATGGTTTATGGATTTTTGGGATGACATAAAAAAAAAAAATAAAAAACTATTCTGATTTAGATGTGAGTTTTAGCTGCTTTGGGAGATTTTCGTATTTTGGTTGCGATCGAAGAACAATGACTTGTTAAAAATAGACTGAGATCTTTATTTCTATGTCTATTTGTTTTGTTTGTTGTAACAAGTGTCTGACTAATCATGCTTAGATTTAAAAAAAATTAAAGTCTCACCCAGGGTCAGGGTGAGACCTGGGTGAGACAGAAGGCGTGGATTTTTAAATGAATATTTTTCAGGGTCTACAGAAGGCGTGGATTTTTAAATGAATATTTTTCAGGGTCTACAGAAGGCGTGGATTTTTAAATGAATATTTTTCAGGGTCTACAGAAGGCGTGGATTTTTAAATGAATATTTTTCAGGGTCTACAGAAGGCGTGGATTTTTAAATGAATATTTTTCAGGGTCTACAGAAGGCGTGGATTTTTAAATGAATATTTTTCAGGGTCTACAGAAGGCGTGGATTTTTAAATGAATATTTTTCAGGGTCTACAGAAGGCGTGGATTTTTAAATGAATATTTTTCAGGGTCTACAGAAGGCGTGGATTTTTAAATGAATATTTTTCAGGGTCTGCAGAATGAATACACGTCCTTCAAAGTCGTGGATTTTTAAATGAATATTTTTCAGGGTCTACAGAATGAATACACGTCCTTCAAAGTCGTGGATTTTTAAATGAATATTTTTCTTCTAAGGCGTCTCACTTTCCTTTGTCTTTATTACCTGATAACTGTCTCATTGTTCGCTATTTAAATTACCGATCTCCATTTCTTTTTTTGTTTCTTATCGACCGCCCGAATGGGTTATGGGTATTTAATTTTCAGCATTGCTCCGAGTAAATACCTGTCAATGCTTGACTTCGTTCCGCTGAAGTGTAAAACTTATTCAAATAAACCGGATCATCAGTACAAATAAAATAATCAGCATATCGGATGTTTGGCGGGTTGTGTTTGGCATTCAATTGTGAATTGTTAAAATAAATAGGAAAATCGACACAATTGCGTGTTTATTTATGGCGGTAGCAAAAATATCCAAACACACACACAAACTAAAACAAATAGGGACGGTTAAACATCCTTAAAAAAAACAGGGTGGCCCGATTTTTTTTCCTGTTGAGGATTCATCGGCAAAAGTTAACCACAACTGTAGCCTAAAAGGCTATGGGAGAAGGTGTGCGATTGAAAAAAAACTGAACTCATTGAAAATGTTTACATTTGCACACACATATTCACATTTTACTATTGACAAACACACACACACACAGGTAGACATATATATGATGGCTCACATCACGAGCCGGAACATGTGAAATGATTGCAATGGCCAACATTTGTGGTCAAGCGGCAAGAGCTAAGAGTCTGTATTGATATAATGTGTGTTGGTATGTGTATATAATTCCTCTGTGTGTGTGTTTGTATGCGTATTTGCCTTGTTATTGTTTATTCCCAACATACCATTCAGTGTGTTGTTCTTAAGCTTTTTTTAGTAATATTAAAAAAATGTTGTATTTGATACAAACAGTTTTCAACTATGCTTGATAAACTATTGTTGTACACAAATGTTTCTCAAGAGTTGTATATTGAGATGAGTATGCTAGTTAAGATAAATTACATTTGTGCTGTGTGTGTGTAATTGTATCATAAGGGTTCCGTTTTGATTTTTCTACAATTATTAATAAACATTTCTCAAGATTATCTCTTGTTATGCTTGTGTTATTAATATAATATTATTCTCAATACTTTTGGTTTGTTGGGTTATGACAATTAACACGCGGCTCTTAAATACCATTTATTAAGTCTTTAAATAAATTTAAAGAGTCTATGAATTTGTATTTTGGGAAACTAGACGACCAAAGGCGGTTGGAGGGAGGGAGGGTGTTCAATAACAATTTGCCCCCCAAAAATTTAGTTCTAAGACCACACCGAGATGCTGTTGTTTACTGGTTGTGTACTGGTCGGTTGGTCGGTCGGTCGTCTTTAAATCTTTGTTGGCCATTGTTCGCATTGTTGGCTTTGTTGTCGAATTGCTTTGTATTGATTTCATTTTCAGATATTCTCCCTCCATATTGGTTTATTTATACGTGGTGATTGTCTGTGTCAGTGCCAGACCACCCTCTACACCTTCACAATTCGCCTCCCCTCATTCATGTATATGCAAGAAGAAGCAGATTGTTTACACTGATTATAGATTTAACAATTTTGATAACTTCTTTAAATAAAATATTAAAAAAAATCAATGCTTTTTTGTTGTTGTTGGTCGTCATTGACTTGGGTTCGAAGGAGGATGGTATCAATTCTGATGCTATTTGATACGTTTTTATATTCATATTTTTTATTAGGGGTTGGAGTTGAGAAAAAATGAAGGAAAAAATATGGATAGCAACATAATGAGATTAAGTTATTTATTCTGTTTTGCATTTGATCATGGTAACGTACATAAATGCCAGGAAGAGGAGGAATATGGGCTATATTTTTCAAGGTCTAAGGGACGCCTTGAAAAATAATCTTTTAAAAATCCACGCCTTAGATAAGCCTTGAAAAAATAATCTTTTAAAAATCCACGCCTTAGATAAGCCTTGAAAAAATAATCTTTTAAAAATCCACGCCTTAGATAAGCCTTGAAAAAATAATCTTTTAAAAATCCACGCCTTAGATAAGCCTTGAAAAAATAATCTTTTAAAAATCCACGCCTTAGATAAGCCTTGAAAAATAATCTTTTAAAAATCCACGCCTTAGATAAGCCTTGAAAAATAATCTTTTAAAAATCCACGCCTTAGATAAGCCTTGAAAAATAATCTTTTAAAAATCCACGCCTTAGATAAGCCTTGAAAAATAATCTTTTAAAAATCCACGCCTTAGATAAGCCTTGAAAAATAATCTTTTAAAAATCCACACCTACAGTGGTCATTGGAAAAATATTCTTTTAAAAATCCACGCCTACGGCTCTGCTGATGCTTTGGAAAAATAATCTTTTAAAAATCCACGCCTTAGATAAGCCTTGAAAAATAATCTTTTAAAAATCCACGCCTTAGATAAGCCTTGAAAAAATATCCTTTAAAAAATCCACGCCTTAGATAAGCCTTGAAAAATAATCTTTTAAAAATCCACGCCTTAGATAAGCCCTGAAAAAATATTCTTTTAAAAATCCACGCCTTAGATAAGCCCTGAAAAAATATTCTTTTAAAAATCCACGCCTTAGATAAGCCCTGAAAAAATATTCTTTTAAAAATCCACGCCTTAGGAGAGTCTTGAAAAAATATTCTTTAAAATATTTACATTACAGTGAAAGAACCTATTCTCAAGTACCTCCCAAGTAAATGAAACACCCGTTTGCAGAACAATCTTCAAACCCACTTTTCGATTCATTTCTTTGATGAACAAAGCCGAACAGTTTAGTGGTAATCCAAAGCTAAGGTGTTTCGTTCTCTTCTCCATCCTTCGCTCATCCCATCCTGCCTAGAGCTCTTATCCTTTTAATGAAATGCAATTTTAACACAGTTTTTAAATGCGACACTTCAATTCGGAATTATTTTTCTTTGTGGAATCGTTGAGAAAGAAAGAAATGCAAAACAGAACAGAACCGAACCGAAGAGCAGAAAACCGCTTACAAAGTTATGCCAACGTAAGGGGCGTTCAATGGAAGCTGATATTTGCTGTTGTGGTTCTTGTTGTTGTTGCTGCTGCTGTTGTGAAACTAAACAAAGCGGAACTCAGAGCGAGGATGTGACTTTGATGGCAAAAATGAAAATTGAGATTAGTAATGTCTCAGGGGGCATGTCAAGGGTCCACGAGTCGAATAGAAGCAAAACACACGAGGAATGGCAAAGGGTAGAGAGTGAAGATGCAAAATTTCTGAAATCAAGATACAATTGAATTTTCAAGTATCCATAACAGATTTATGCCCGTTGATTGTTGTTGTTGTTTTGAAGAGTAGCAAAAGGATTATCGTGCAAAATATCACCTGGCGATACGGAGAAAGAAAGGCAAGGAAGACATTTTCCAATTTTCCAACAGCTAAAGTGAAATATGCTGCCCCTGATGATGAGTACCTCCTTTGCCTATTTAAGAGCTGTTCAGAGCAAACTGCTAAGCATTTTCTTCTTGGGTCATGCCCTGCTGCTTGCCTAGCTTTTTTTGATCGGCAAGGATTTCCGTACACTAAGCGCTCAAAGTACACGACAACAAAAACAAACACAAATATCACAAAAACAACACAAGCCTTAACCAGGTTAACAGGGCTCAGAATGCATACAAGTCAAGCAGCCGAATCCGAACAAAAAAAGAAAAAAAAACATATGCTGCTTATGTCTGAGGCCAAACACCCCCACACCCACTTCCAACTCTTAACAAACTGCGGAGGGGTGGGAGGAAATTTTAGCCTAATGGCAACCTCATGAATTCATGGCATTTCAGTCAGGATTTCATCAACGTCATAAAATCGCTTTGCCACAAAACTTCGCCGTTCGGAATGAGCAGAAAAAAGCCTCTTAACGTCTTAATTTCATTTGATGAGGATGACGATGCTGATGCTACGCCAGTGTGTGGTGTAATAAACACCCGTGGCCGGGTAACATTTGCTCGATACGGAATGAAATTATGTAAACGCTCGTGTGTGTTTTGGTGTGGAAATGTCCTGGCCTTAAGCTAACAGCCAACCAGTCTACCCGTCAGCAACCCTGCCTGCCTGCCCGCTTAACATCTATTTAAACAACCGTAAAAATTATTTAAGCTTAATGTCAAAACTTCTTTCCACCGCGTTTTTTTTTTGTGCTCCGGTTCACGTTTACAAATCTATTAACAGGAGCTGGAAATAAAATAAATCACAATTTTGTGCTGGGAGGTACAGTGGTTTGAAGGAGGAAAATGTTTTCAAGAAACGTTTTTCTATCTCAGGCGTGGATTTTTAAAAGAATATCTTTTCAAGGCTTATCTAAGGCGTGGATTTTTAAAAGAATTTTTTTCACGGCCTATCTAAGGCGTGGATTTTTAAAAACTTATTTTTCAAGGCTTATCTAAGGCGTGGATTTTTAAAAGATTATTTTTCAAGGCTTATCTAAGGCGTGGATTTTTAAAAGAATATTTTTTCAAGGCTTATCTAAGGCGTGGATTTTTAAAAGAATATTTTTTCAAGGCTTATCTAAGGCGTGGATTTTTAAAAGAATATTTTTTCAAGGCTTATCTAAGGCGTGGATTTTTAAAAGAATATTTTTTCAAGGCTTATCTAAGGCGTGGATTTTTAAAAGAATATTTTTTCAAGGCTTATCTAAGGCGTGGATTTTTAAAAGATTTTTTTTCAAGGCTTATCTAAGGCGTGGATTTTTAAAGAATATTTTTTCAAGGCTTATCTAAGGCGTGGATTTTTAAAAGATTATTCTTTCAAGGCTTATCTAAGGCGTGGATTTTTAAAAGAATATTTTTTCTTTCAAGGCTTATCTAAGGCGTGGATTTTTAAAAGATTATTTTTCAAGGCTTATCTAAGGCGTGGATTTTTAAAAGAATATTCTTTCAAGGCTTATCTAAGGCGTGGATTTTTAAAAGATTATTTTTCAAGGCTTATCTAAGGCGTGGATTTTTAAAAGAATATTTTTTCAAGGCTTATCTAAGGCGTGGATTTTTAAAAGAATATTTTTTCAAGGCTTATCTAAGGCGTGGATTTTTAAAAGAATATTTTTTCAAGGCTTATCTAAGGCGTGGATTTTTAAAAGAATATTTTTTCAAGGCTTATCTAAGGCGTGGATTTTTAAAAGAATATTTTTTCAAGGCTTATCTAAGGCGTGGATTTTTAAAAGAATATTTTTTCAAGGCTTATCTAAGGCGTGGATTTTTAAAAGAATATTTTTTCAAGGCTTATCTAAGGCGTGGATTTTTAAAAGAATATTTTTTCAAGGCTTATCTAAGGCGTGGATTTTTTCAAGGCCTATGTATGGAGTGAATTTTTTTTTCAAGGCCTATCTATGGCGTGGATTTTTTCAAGGCCTATCTAAGGCGTGGATTTTTTCAAGGCCTATCTAAGGCGTGGATTTTTTCAAGGCCTATCTAAGGCTTGGATTTTTAAAGAATATTTTTTCAAGGCTCCATTATACCACTGTCCTGGTGTGGGGAAATCCCCCCTATGTGCCAACGAAAAACGTGCCGATTAAGAGGTTACAAAAATATATAAAGAGCTTTGGTTCGGCATGTACTTGCTGATTTTTTTTTCCTTCAATTTGTCTTCTTGTTCTTCTTCTCGGGCACAAAAAGGGCTTAATTCCAACTCATTTCTTGCTCTTAAAAAGTCATGGAGGAGGCTATAACAACATCGCCTTTTACAAAAACAACATTTTGTTGTTGTTGTTGTCGTCATAGCCATCATATGCAACGTGGTCGTGTTGTTTGCCACGATTTCGCAAAAAACCAGCAGCCATAATGTTACGTGGGTCGCTGCCTCTCTCTCTCTCTTTTTGGCTGGGTGGTAAGAGGTGGCTGCTTGTCAAATGTTGGGAAGGTACAACGGTTGCAATGATGATGGTTGCACGTGCAGCTTGTTGTGTTCGTCGTCGTTGTTGTTGCTGTTGTTGGTGGCAACGTTGTACAAATCTTTGCTTAAAGCACGTGCAAAGGCTTTGTTTGTTGGTGTGTGTGTGTAAGAGGTTGGAATAAAAATACAACATCATTAAGCGGCAACCGACTTTGTCTGCCCTCTCCCTGGGCCCAGATCATGGGCTCATCCTTAAATTCCATGCCGTGCTTTTGTGTTTTTCTTTGCAGGGCAGGAAAAAAATTGGTAAAACAAAATAAGAGGCGGTTAAAAAAGTTAAAATGATGCTGTTACTGCTCTCGACCTGTGATCGCAATTCGTGCTTTTTCGATTTTTTTTGTTATCCAGAAATATGAAAACTTACCTGAAATTCGCACCCGCTTCTCCCATCGCCCCATTATGGTTTGGAGTGGAGTTGAAATTGAATTTTCATAGATTTTGACTTTTGTGTGTCATGCCACGCCACGTTACCCCACCCCCTCAGCACGGCATCATTCGCATCACCATCAGCTGGAACACGTGAACGTGTTTTTTGGTCTCGTTTTACTTTCTTCTGCCCGCTGAAAAGCACAGCATGCGGTCGTGTAATGCCACTGGGGGGTTTCCCTTTATCCAATCCCAATTGAATCCTGCTTTAGGCTTTCGTCACTAATATCCACCGGAGGGGTGTAAAAATAACCAAACACACCGATGGGTGTGAGCAATGTAACACATCCATGCCACAGTGAAAGAAGGTGGCATGCCGCCACGTTTCACTTTAGGATTATTCATGTTTTGCCTCTACCACAAGAGTTACCCACCACCAACCAAACAATCGAACCGAACGGAACGGCCAACAGACCCACCAACTAACGGCTACTATTGTCACACGGATGATGCTGTCGCTGCTGCTGCTTCAGGGCGAAATACTTAAATGAACCCAGCGGCAGGCAGGCATGCAGTCAGATCGGCAGCACCCGGTTCGTGCCATTTGATACTCTTTTGGTAATAAAACGCCATTCAGGTTGCAATATGAACCCAATGAAGAACGGACGCCCTTCCGTCGTCCTTCTCCCTGACAGACTGACTGCCTGTCTATCTGTCCGTCATTCCGATTCCCATTCAAGTTTTTGTTGTCGTTGTTGTTTTTCGGTTATTAATTTGTCAAGAGCCACAGCGATTACACTCCTCATAAAGAGAATCGCATTTAATTTTATTTGGTTTGGCCAGGACCATCACAAGGAAGTTATTTAACTTTAACTAATGATTATGGGAAAGGAATTACAAAAGAGATATCCTTTTTTCTCGAAAATCATTGATACGGAAGGAGGGAGAAATTAAGGAAGAAAGGTAAGGACGTGGGGAGGAAATCTGAAATAGTTGCCAATCAAAAGGATTTACATATCCTCCTCTTCAAATTACGATTCAATGAAGTTGTAATGAAATGTGAGATGGTATTTAAAGAGGACACAAGAATACAAAAATGGATTCGATGACTTTAGATTAGAGTTTGTGAGAAAACCTCAAACCTTCTGAAAAGGAAATATCCTTAGAAACAAAATAACTCAGGATATTTATAAAAAATATACAGAGGATCTTCTGACGAATATTGAAGATCGATATAAATGACCATTGGAAGACCTATAAAAGATATTTTTTCCTTAGAAGGATATCCTAAGAAGAGTTCTGCTAACGATTGACCTTCTGTGACCTTCTATCTTCTGGATATAGAAGGTCACCTATCTTTAGAATTCAGATATAAAAAAATAAGATCCCAACAACAAACATTTTTTCGTGGATTTAAAAAAAAATCCAGGCCTGGATTATTAAAAAATATTTTTTCGAGGCGTGGATTTAAAAAAAAAATTTTCGACGCGTTGATTTTTAAAAAAATATTTTTTCGAGGCGTGGATTTTTATAAACATATTTTTTCGAGGTGTGGATAAAAAAATTTGTTTTTTCGAGGCGTGGGTTTTTAAAAAAATATTTGTTCGAGGAATGGATATTAAAAAAATATTTTTTTCGAGGCGTGGATTTAAAAAAAATAATTTTTTCGAGTCGTGGGTTATAAAAAAAATATTTTTTTGAGGCGTGGGTTTTTAAAAAAATATTTTTTCGAGGCGTGGATTTCAAAAAAAAAATGTTCGATTTTTTAAAAATATTTTTTTCAAGTCGTGGATTTTTTAAAAAAATATTTTTTCGAGGCGTGGTTTTTTTTTAAATATTTTTTCGAGGCTTGGATTTTTAAAAAAATATTTTTTCGAGGCTTGGATTTTTTAAAAAGATTTTTTTCGAGGCGTGGATTTTTTAAAAAGATTTTTTTGAGGTGTAGATTTAAAAAAAAAATTTCTATGCGTGGATTTTTTAAAAAGATTTTTTTTCGAGGCGTGGTTTTTTTATTAAGAAAAGAAAAGTGGATTTTTTAAACAGAAATTTTTAGAGGCGTGGATTTTTAAAAAAAAGTATTTTTTCGAGGCGTGGATTTAAAAAAAAATATTTTTTGAGGCCTGGATTTTTAAAAACATATTTTTTCGAGGCGTGGTTTTTTTAAAAAAATATTTTTTCGAGGCGTGGATTTAAAAAATAAAATATTTTTTGAGGCCTGGATTTTTAAAAAAATATTTTTTCGAGGCGTGGATTTTTTAAAAAGATTTTTTTCGAGGCGTGGATTTTTTATTAAGAAAAGAAAAGTTGATTTTTTAAATAGACATTTTTAGAGGCGTGGATTTTTTAAAAAGATTTTTTTCGAGGCGTGGTTTTTTTATTAAGAAAAGAAAAGTTGATTTTTTAAATAGAAATTTTTAGAGGCGTGGATTTTAAAAAAAATAATTTCTGGTTCCAATAGTTTCTGGGTCCCAACAAGGCTTTGAATTTTTAAAGAATATTTTCTTCAAAAATCTATAAAAAATCCAGACTTTTTTTGAGGTCCATAGAACTCAAAAAACTCTTTAAGGAATCCAGGCTTTCTTTAGACCTGGAAAAAATATTCTGTAATATATCCAGGCATCCAATAGACCTCGAAAAAAAATCATTAAAAATCCACGCCTTCTATAGACCTCGAATAATAATTCTGTAAAATACCCAGGCCTCCTATGGACTTCGAAAAAAAAATCATTAAAAATTTCACGCTCGAAAAAAAAATATAAAAAAAATCTTTAAAATATCCATGCCTTCTACAGACCTCGAAAAAAAATTCTTTAAAAAATCCACACCTTGTACAGACCTCGAAAAAAAATTCTTTAAAAAATCCACGCCTTAAAAAAAAATATTTAAAAAATCCATAGACCTTTAAAAAATCTACTCCTGTTTTAAACATTGAAAATAATACTGTGTTTTGAAATGTGTTAAAATCTCATTCCAAAAATGCATTAATTTCACTGTCAATAAAACTTTGAAAATTCAGTGCCTTTATCTGCCCCCGATTGAAAGCTGCCAAAATGTCTCGCTTATCAGCAAAATTTGCAAAATAAAAATGAGGCCTTAAATTTGCCACAAATTAATGAGGCAGCAATTCATCAAACGATAATCATACTTCCAAAAATTAATTCAGCTGAACGGACTCCAAAAGAAGCTGGCAATGGCAATACGACTTATGGGGGTTCGGTTTGGTCGTTGGCCTTCAAAATTTGTTTAGGGCTCATTAAGGCGGCAAACACACATAGAAGTGGATTTTTTTTATGGTTTTGGTGTCCCCAAAATGTTGGGACAAATATTTTTATTGATAAAAAATATTTTGAAATTGTCATCGCTTCCGTTTCGCCAAGGGTCTGCTGGAATAGAGTGGTTGTGAAATTTTTATGAATGAAGATTTTTTTTGTTGGGTTATGGAATTTTAACGAATGCTACCGGAGTTAGAAGTATTTTTTTTTGCGTTCTGTGAGAGAAATATTTAACACAGAAATAACCACTTAATTGGTTTTCCTTGGAAGAAGAAATGATTAAGCAACCAACGATCGATCCCTTCATCCATTAATTAGTTTGCTTTTCTAATCATTCAAATATTCACACAAACACACACACACTCACAATACTAACTAAAAATTGTTATTTCGTGTTTGTGGAGACATCATGTTCGGCGGCTGTTCCAATGCATAGCCACACAAGTATTGGAGATATGCCAAGATCTGTTATTGATTAAAATCAAATTTATTGCCCGCCAATGATAGTCATCGTTCGGAATGAGAAAAACAGAAGTAGAAGAAGACGAAGCAGATGACATGCCATCCCATGTTCCTAAATTATTCCCAGGCCTTTGGGTCCAGCGACCGTTTCGTGCAGCATAGAAATGTAGAACAAAAATTTCTAGATATTCATTTTCTTTAGCCGAACTTCATTTGCCTCTAAATGCTAGTTTTGTTTCTCAGCCTTGCTGCTATCTGTCTTCGAGGCATTCTGGCCTAAGAAATCCTTCAAAGGAATTTCTTTGCAAATCGACAAACGTCGTTCCCCTTTGTGTGTCCCAAGTCACGCAAGTTATTTTTATAATGAGAGCTTCTGGTTTCCTTCCTTGTGGCCATCGGTCATTGCGGTCTGGCCATTGAATTTCTGCGTGCAAAGTGTTGGCGTGCCGAGGCCATTGCATGTCACTGAAATCCAAGAAGTGATTTTTGATTTGTTTTAAATATAAGTTCAGGTCTCATTTGTGGTGGGAGGTGGACACAAAGTTGTTTTTGGGTTTTAAAATCTTTTTCTTGGTAACCTACACCCCCAATTATGATTTCGCTTAGATGATTGTACGTTTTAAAGAAACAGAAACCGGTTGAAAATTATATGTCTCCGGTGTATGGACTTCTAATCAACGATGTGGCCAAAAAAAAATTATGGTTGGCAAAGAAATATCATTTAAACTACTGGTATTACTCTCGAGGAGAAACCCAGTCATTTGGTGTTGGAATGTAAAAAAAAATATTAAAAAAACGTTATTTTTAATGAAGGATTTTGAATATTAATTACTTAAAAATATTTTTAAAATACTTCACATGTATTTCTACTTGAAATAATATTTAAAAAAATCCCGCTTTTTAAATAATTTTTCTTTTATTCGAATTGGATTTTTTTTATTCTGATAGGAAATATAGTTAAAAAAATTTACTTGAAGAATATTTCTACTTGAAAAAATATTGAAAAAATTCCGGTTGCAAATATTTTTTTTCTTTCATTCTAATTGGAATTTTTTTATTCTGATAGGAAATATATTTAAAAAAATCCAATTGAAAGAATATTGAATAAAATTCCATGTTTTGAAAAAAATTCTAATTGGAAACTTTTTTACTTTCCAACTCAGGCCTAATTTCTAATAGGAATTACAACACACCTTTTTCTGAAATTCTTGATACGAAAGAGGGGGGAATTAAGGAAGGAATAACACACATGGGGAGGAAATATGAAACAATAGTCAATCACAAGGATTTACAGAAGCCAAAAGCGGAAAATAATACCAAAAAATGAAAATTAAATTACTAAAAATAAAAAAAATGTCTCCCCAACAGACCCACAAATGGGCTTCTTGCGATTGAAACCCAATTGAAAAGCTTACAGTGACAAAACAAGTTAATATGATCATTTAGCTTTAAAAGTCCTAAACAAGAAAAAAACTTTTGAAGAATAACCTCAGAACCCTTCTCTGCCTACAGAAGGCCATTCAGATCTAGAAGACCAATAGAAGACAATTGGAACGTCCTTTGACTAAAAAAGACTCGTAAGTAATTTTCTTGTTGGAAAAAGAAGAGTCCTCCAGAAGGTCTTCTGGCTATAAAAGTCATACACATTTATTCTAACAAGATGAAAATTCCATGCATTGTTTTGTTTTTTTTTTAATAGACCCTAAATTTCTAATTGTAACATTACTTTTTAAATAAATAAGGTTTATTTCTAATTGGAAAATATTTATTTCTAATTGAGAAACATGTTTAAAAAAAAAATTATCCACACCTTTCTAATTGGAAAAAATATTTTTTATCTAAGCCTTTTGGATTTTTTTAATTCCACGCATTTCTTATCGGAAAAATCTATATTTCTAAATGGAAAAAAGAAATACATACATTTTTTCTTATTGGAAATATTTTTTTCGAAAATCATCCACATCATTTTTCTTCTTGGAAAATGTATTGTTTTAAAAAAATACTCCACGCCTTGTATATTTAAAAAAATATAATTTTATTTTAATCCACATCTTTTTTATAGATCTAGAAGACCCTTGGAACGTCTTCTGACCAAAAAAGACTCGTAAGTAATTTTCTTGTTGGAAAAAGAAGAGTCCTCCAGAAGGTCTTCTGGCTATAAAAGTCATACACATTTATTCTAACAAGATGAGAAGAAAATTATTCTAATTGGATTTTTTTTTTAATCGACGCCAAATTTCTAATTGTAACATTACTTTTTAAACAATCAATGGTTTATTTCTAATTGGAAAATATGTATTTCTCATTGGGTAACATGTTTTAAAAAATCCATGAAACACAAACAAGATTTTTTTTCAAATCCACACCTTTCTAATTGGAAAAAAATATTTTGGTATGTAAGCCTTTCGGATTTTTTTAAATCCACGCAATCGGAAAAAAATCCTTATTTCTAAACGGAAAAGATAAATCCATACATTTTTTTCTAATTGGAAATATTTTTTGGAAAATCCTCCACATCTTGTTTCTTCTTGGAAAATGTATTGTTTTAAAAAAATTCTCCACGCCTTGTATCTTTAAAAAAATATAATTTTATTTTCTTTTTTCTAGATGTAGAAGACCCTTGGAACGTCCTCTGACCAAAAAAGACTCGTAAGTAATTTTCTTGTTGAGAAAAGAGTCCTCCAGGAGGTCTATTAGTCATACACATTTATTCTAACAAGATGAGAATTCCACGCATTAAAGACAAGAAATATATTCTAATTGTAACATTACTTTTTAAATAATCAAAAGTTTATTTCTAATTGGAAAATATTTATTTCTAATTGGGAAACATGTTTTAAAAAATCCATGAAACACAAACAATTTTTTTTAAATCCACAACTTTCTAATTGGAAAAAAATATTTTTTTATCTAAGCCTTTTGGTTTTTTTAAATCCACGCATTTCTAATCGGAAAAAAATTCTTATTTCTAAACGGAAAAATATTTTTTAAATCCACGCCTGAAAAAATCCACGTTTATTTCTAATTGGAAAATATGAATTTTTTCTAATTGGAAATATTTTTTAAAAAAATCCTTAAAATTTTTTATTGTTTTAAAAAGATCCTCCACGCCTTGTATCTTTAAAAAATATAATTTTATTTTAATTAACGTCTTTTTTCTAATTGGAAATTATTTTTACTCCACACATTTCTAATTGGAAAAATATATTTTTAAATAATCCACGCCTATTGTAGATTCTTAAAAAATATTTAAAAAAATCCACGACTATTTCTAATTGTAAAATATTTTTACTTTCTAATTGGAAAAATGTTTTTTATGAAAACCACGCCTTAATTTTATGTGAAAAATATTTTTACTTTACCCCTTTCGAATTGGAAAAACATGTTTTTATGCAATTCACGCCTTATTTCTAATTGGAAAATATTTTTTACATTACGATTTTCAAATTGGAAAAAAAAAATTTAAAAAATCCACGCCTTATTTCTAACGTGCAAATCAAAAGATTTGCAGCGACTTTGGTCCACCGTTTACTTAAAATCGGGCGAAAGTATATATGGGAGCTATATCTAAATCCGAAACGATTTCCACGAAACTTAGCACACGTCATTCTAGACTTAATTTAGTACGCTATGCCAAAATTCGTGAACATCGAACACCTAAAATCGGGCAAAACTATATATGGGAGCTACATCTAAATCTGAACCGATTTGCACGAAACTTATCACACGTCATTCCACACTTAATTCAGTACGCTGTGCCAAAATTTGTACAAATCTAATGATTTTCGGGGACTTTGGTGCACCATTTACCTAAAATCGGGCCAAACTATATATGCGAGCTATATCTAAATCTGAACCGATTTTTCCCAATTTCAATAGGGTTCGTCCTTGGGCCAAACCAATGGGCTGTGCCAAATTTCATCCAATTCGGATCATAAATGCCTGGACCTGTACTTTGCTCACAAAAATACATGGACGGACAGACGGACGGACATGCATAGATCGACTCAGAAAGTGATTCTATGCATATTCTCAAAAGGAACCATGGGTCTATCTCGATTACCTGTTACAAACATATGCACAAAAACATAATACCCTGTACCACAGTGTGGTGAAGGGTATAAAAATCCACGACTTATTTCTAATTGGAAAAATATTTCTTACAAAATCCACGGCATGGTTAAGACATTGCAAAACTATTAAAAAAATCAAAATTCAAGCCTTTTGTGGCGACTGCATTTTTTTGTGTTTCATCTAGGAAATAATTATTCCAAAAATTTCCTCTTTTAGTCTTCCAAAAGTTTTTACAAGTGAACTAAATCAGATCATGTATTTTTGCTTCCATAAATAATATTTCAAAGAAATATTAAATATTATTTACATATTACGCTAATAAATAAAGCAGCGATACATAAATACATATAATATTTTGTAGCTTTGCATATTTTTCGGTTTTTTGTTATTTTTGCCATAAATAATTCCAGTGATACAATTGTTTCCATTCCACGAAAGAATTCTGCCAGGGCTGGAAAACAAACAAAGTAACCATTTACCGTGAATCAATCGATTGTTGTTGCCACTGTTGTTGTTGTTTTGTATTTTACATACAAAAGCTTATTGTTTATTCGTGAAAAGTTGCAGTTGCCATTGCTGTTGAACAGACAAACCAGAAAACAACAACAAACGACAAAAATATGTAAAAATTTATGGCAACGAACAAACAAACGAACGAACGAACGAAAAAAAAACGAACTCTTTGAATAAATAAAACAGAGAGAAGGCGAAGATATTCATGTTTGATGTCATGGTTTCCATGGAAAACCATGGACACCGAGCAACCAGCCATCCAACCAACCAACCAACTGCCAACCAGTCATCGTCAACTTTTTGGTATCATCCATATCCACACATAAATACATACTTACGATGTATGTATGAAAATGGATTTTGTATTCATTCCATGTTGCTTTGCGTACTGGCAGGCAGGCAGACACACATTCAGCCAGCATGGCCATACATGCCTGCATGCCAAAAGCCATCCCGATTATCATTATGAACTGTGAGCCAGGAGGCCGAACTCATCTGGCACAAAAAGGATAATCCAACAAAAAGTATTGTTTGCTCGCACTTTGACAGACGACTGGCTTTACAAAAACAAAAATGAAAAAAAAGAGAGGTAGCATTTGTTGTTCGGTGGAGAAGGGGTGGGAGTCCATATATTTGTATGCTAAAACTTTATGCAATGAGCAACAGTTTCAAATACCCCTAGTTCAACGAAATCAATGGAGGTGTCCGTTTAGTCCACATCTGTGAAAACAGATTTTGTTGATGTTGTTGCTGTGACAACAAAAATAGTTTCAATCATGACGATGATGCTGCTGGGCGGTGGAAAGATGATTCTATATGCATAATAAATCAAATGGTTTTTTAATAGAAGGTATTGAATATACCTTTTATTTGAAACCATTGAAGGTATTTAAAACAAGTGAAGTTTGTAAAAAAAAAATTGGACCGCAAAACATCGAAATATTGTCGGGAGAACTCATAATGTAGTGATCAGAATAAAACTCTATGCCATGTCCGCCTGTTGAAATCACGTGAGATCTGTATAACGAGTGGTTTTGTCTAAGGCTGAAGTAAGCTCAGTCGCAGCCAGGGTCAACTCAAGGACCCACAAACCTTAAGTTAAAAACACGAGTGGTAAAAGTTAAATTCTTTATTGTAATACTTCTGTGTTTATATAGAGAGTAGCATGCGGGATCTTCAATACGATGGAGTTATTAATTCGTTGGTTGTCGTTTCGGTGTGTTGGCACTCGTTCCTTCGGGCTGGTGGGGTTACTGTAATCGGCTTGTAACTATAGCTAGTAGGCTCTGATTGTGTCACTCAGCTGCATTTGGGTAGTCGGCTCGGGTTGAAGTAGTCTGCTCGGGTTGAAGTAGTCGACTCGGGTTGATGTAGACGACTCGGGTTGAAGTAGTCGACTCGGGTTGATGTAGTCGACTCGGATTGTAGTAGTCGGCTCGGGTTGAAGTAGTCGGCTCGGGTTTTAGTAGTCGATTCGGATTGTTGTAGTAGTCGGCTCGGGTTGAAGTATTCGGCTCGGGTCGAAGTAGTCGGCTCGGATTGTGTAGTCGATTCGGCTTGTAGTAGTCGGCTCGGGTTGTAGTAATCGGTGGGGCCCTTCGTTCAAACTCCTTCTGAAGCAAGAAGAGTTATATAGAAGCGAACGAATCGCAGGAAGCGAACGAGTCGCGGAAGCGAACAAATCGCAGGAAGCGCACGAGTCGCGGAAGCGAACGAATCGCAGGAAGCGCACGAGTCGCGGAAGCAAACGAATCGCAGGATATGTTCGGTACAAGGTACTGCGACTTCGGACACTGCCACAAGTCGGTTTCTCTCGTACTTGGTCTAACTCCAGCTCTCGACAATTTCAGCCAATGAAAACTGGAACACTTATCTGTACGACAACACAAAGTGAATGAGAATTACTTTCCCATATCTCGACAATAGTTTCATGATTGTTCATTGAAGTCTATTATCTAGTTATTATGATTGCAAAGTGGGTTGCTTAAATGTAGTGGTGTTGTTGGGTTGCTTAAGGTGGTATGAAATGTAGCGGTCACGATACAGCTGGCTAATATTTATGATAGAGCTTTGAAATCTTGCACATACTTAGCTACTACCCCAAGGACGTTTGGTATTAAAAATTGGATATATTAGGTTGGGAGAAAAAAAAAGAAACCCATTATTTTTTATGAACTATAGGACTTTATCCAAAGACCACCATAAAGAAATCCGTAGTACGATCAGAAGTGTCGTAATGCTACTGATATGGAAAATGCAGCGTATAGGGCAACCCTACGGACAGTAACAACACGTAATGCGATGGAGAACTATCGGGAAAAAAATGAGAGAGGAAAAATGTATTTTCAGAAAAAAGAAGAAAGAAAAAGAAAAACGTAACCGTAAGCAAATCGAGATGTACAGAAGTCAGAATGAAGTCCGAAAATTCTACCAATGGGTAAAACACCAAACCGAAGGCTTTGATGCAGGCAAATCCTCCTATAGAGATGAAGAAGGAACCCTGGTGACAGATACAGACAGCGTGCTGAGGATATGGAAGGAGCATTTTGAAAAACTTCGGGTATCAAATGGTAGCGGTGAAGAGGATACCCCAGAAGCAATAATAGATGACGGTATAGAGTGTATACCACCTAACCAAGATGAAGTCAGAATAGCAATCAATAGGCTGAAGAATAATAAAGCAGCAGGTGCCGATGGGTTACAAGTCGAACTATTCAAGACTGGTGGTCAGATGCTGGTAAGGAGCATGCACCAGCTGATTAGTAGAATTTGGCTAGAAGAAAGCATGCCCAATGATTGGAACCTCAGTATCCTGTCTCCCGTGCACAAAAAAAGAGACAAGACGATATGTGCCAACTGTAGAGGAATTTGTCTCCTTCCCATCGCATATAAAGTGCTATCCAGCGTGCTGTGTGAACGACTGAAGCCAATGGCCAACGACATTATTTGACCATACCAATGCGGCTTTACACCTGGGAAATCCACCATTGACCAGAATTTCACTCTGCGCCAAATCCTCGAAAAAAACCCACCAGAAAAACATTGACACATTTCATCTATTCGTTGACTATAAAACCGCATTCTACAGCCCTATCCGTTCAGAAGTGTATAAAGCCATGTCTGCGTTTGGCATTCCTGCAAAATTAATACGGCTAAGCAGGATAACTTAAACTGGTACAAGATCAGCAGTTGAAGTCGGAAAGCGCCTCTCGGACCCCTTTAATACCAAACGAGGATTCAGACAAGGTAACAGTTTGTCGTGTGACCTTTTTAACATCCTCCTGGAAAAGGTCATACGAGAGGCAAAAGTGAACAGAAATGGCACTCTGTACACCAAACAACACATGTTACTCGCCTACGCCGATGACATCGAAATAATCGGTCGAACACTGAGAGCGGTAACAGCCACATTTGAACAAATTTAGAAAGAGTCTGCCAAAGTGGGTCTGGCAGTAAACGTCGAGAAGACCAAGCTGATGGTATCAACGTGCAAGACGTCCAGTAGACTCGGACCAACTGTGGAACTTGAGAACTACAGTTTCGAGGTAGTCAAAGATTTTATATACCTTGTTACCGCCATAAACAAAACTAATGACATCACTATGTTCGGAGCAAAAAACTCAAAGGCAAGGCCACCTCCCGCCAGGCCAAACCCACACTCTACAAGACGCTGATACTACCCGTGCTGTTATTTGGATCTGAAGCATGGGTACTTGCGCAGGAAGATGAGGCAGAATTTTTCTCTCAAACACTGCAAGAATTTGAGAGAAAAATTCTCCGAAAGATCTTTGGGCCGATCTGCGTTGACGGTGAATATCGCCGTCGAATTAACCATGAGTTGTACCATTGTTAGACGTATTGAGCTTCAGCGACTACGTTGGCTAGGTCATATTGTGAGAATGGACGAAGATGCCCCAGCCCAGAAGGCATATAAAAGCGAACCAGCTGATGATTTACGCAGAAGGAGGAGGCCGCGAATAAGATGGAACAACCAAGTGGAAGACAACATTGCCGAATATGGTTTTTCAAATTGAAAAAATGCGCAAAAGACCGACACGCCTGGAAATCTTTTTTAAGCTCGGCTTATGGAACGAAAGTTCTGTCACAAGCCATCTAAGTATAGGACTTTATTTAACATGCTTCGGAATGTCCGATTTAGGCCAAATATGCACCATTTTGTTGTATAAATTGTTGTCATTTTAAAGGTCCTGTTCTCTATTCTCAAGAAAGAAAAACTCTAATAGTCGATTTTCACAATCCTCCCAAGATACCAATTTTTTATCACTAAAGAAATTTTGCAATGCAAGGAAAAGATGATAATCGTTTGGTGCCAGTTCCGGACTGTATGGCGCTCCCGAAGTTTCTGGCGAGTCACTGTAGATGTGTGTGGCCTCTACTGTTCGCCAATTCTGGTCAATTGTAAATTGTTTAAAACAGTTTTATGGTCGATTTTTAGCTCCTGGGCGACGTCACGACTGCTAACATGCCGATCATTTTCTCGATTTTATCGACATTTTCGACGACCGCTCATTTGCTTGGCTCAAGGACGAACCCTATTGAAATTGAGGAAAATCGGTTGAGATTTATATATATAGCTCTCATATATATTTTCGTTCGATTTTATGTAAATGGTGCACCATATATCTTTCGTCCCATAGCGTATATTTTTCGATTTGAAAATCACATCCGAACCAAAATCCCTATATTTCTTTCGATGTTGCATGGCATATAGCTCCCATATATATTTTCGCTTACATGTAAATAGAGTCTATATATCTTTCGATTTGCACGAATGATATCTGCTAAGTTTCGTGAAAATCGGTCTAGATTTAGATAAAGCTCCCATATATATTTTCCTTCGGCTTTATGCCCTGACCTATGCAACTATTTGTTTAGCCTGTCAAAAATACCAGTTAAATTGATCTGATTAACATGTAAATTCAATTCTCAATGTCAGCCCTCTGTAGATGCTGTAGCACACCCTCACAACACAATTCAATCTTGTTTCGAAAAAGTCCAATTGTTGATAATCCGCATCCATTACATCCCTGTTTCTTTTTTTCACAACCAAGCGCCAATTGTTTGTCTAAATAATTATAGTTATTATTAGGCTGTAAAGTGATGTGTTAGATCCCTTCGGCATTGTCTGGCTACCGAAAATTTGGACATCATCTGTGAATGAGTGACAAGCAAACAAACAAGCAAACAAACAAATGAATGCTCACGAAAAAAGGTCAAAGAGTTACCAAGAGATTTATAACAAAAATTGTATCTATATTTGTTTTTGTTTTTTATTTCAAAAAATGTCTATACCCTTGAACAAATCACGAAAAAATTTAACCACCCTCCCCTTTTTTCAATTTCAATGATGATCCTTTTGTTCATTTTTTTTTTTTTTTTTTTGAACACTTGTCAGAAATTTCAACTACTGTCATAATTTTGGTAAAGTTTTACCTTAACATGTCCTTTGTGTTTTTGTTGCTGGCATTTATATTTTTGCAAATAACCATGGAAACGGAAGTTAACAAAAAAACAAACTGCAAACTCACACACACACACTCATACCCACGTACACCTGACGACACACACACACACGTTTGAATCTCTCTGTTACGACTGACCATTGCATTTGCCATCAAATCAAACAAATGTTGATGCAACATTACCAGTCATTCACTTCGTTACTACAACTGTCTGTCTAACAGTCAGTTAGTCACCCAGCCAGCCAGTCAGTCCACCTATCCGACCAATCTGAGTGAGTCCGCCGCCATTAACCAGTCGAAAGCCGCATATAATCTATGGGTTGGGTTCGAATGTATCCTAGCCACTGATCTGTTACAACATTATATATTCTAAAACCCCCCCGAAAATGCTTCCGTATTAAATTCAGATCCAAAGCGAATAAGTGGGGAGGGAGGGAGGCGAAGGATGGTTTGTTGGAGCCATTCACATATCCTTACAATCTCTGGAATATCCATTGCAAATTACATATTTCTGTTTATCCACATACATACATATATACGTATGTATGTGCATGTAATCTATATTGTTCGTATGTATATGTGTGTGTATGTATATAATTTATATACACTTATTATGTATACAGTTGATGTATGGCAGCTTGTCTGCATAAATAAATAAACGCATAAATTTCAGTTAAAAGATTCAGTTCGGATGGAGATGAATCAATGTTGGCAAAAACAAGGAGAGGAGGGTAGTATGGGAAATTACAGGAAGATACCTGGTTTTCGAAAAGCATACTTATTCAAGGGCCCAACATAAGAGTGGATTTTTAAAAGATATTCCTAAAGAACACAGCACAGGCATAACTTTTTTTGAGGATCCGCCAAGGCGTGGATTTAAAAAAAAAATATTTTTTAAACATCTAGCGCGGTCTCTCAAAAGCTTGAATTTAAAAAAAAATATATTTTTTAAACTAAAAATATTTTTTAAACATCCAGCGTGGTCTCTCAAAAGCGTGGGTTTTTAAAAAACATTTTTTAAACATCCTGCGTGGTCTCTCAAAAGCGTGGATTTTTTAAAAAAATATTTTTTAAACATCCAGCGTGGTCTCTCAAAAGCGCGGATATTTTAATGGATATATTTTGAGGTCTCTCTAAGGCGTGGATTTTTTAAAGAATATTTTTGGGTCTATCTAAGGCATGGATTTTTTTACCGAATATTTTTTGAGGTCTCTCTAAGGCATGGATTTTTTTACCGAATATTTTTTGAGGTCTCTCTAAGGCATGGATTTTTTAAAGAACATTTTTTGCGGTCTATCTACATACTTACTTACTTAGCTGGCTTGTGACAGAATTTTCGTTCCATATGCCGAGCTTAAAAAAGATTTCAAGGCGCGTCGGTCTTTTGCGCAGTTCTTCCAATTTCAAAGGCCATTTTCGCTGATGTTGTCTTCGACTTGATCTTTCCATCGTATTCGTGGCCTTACACTTCTGCGTGAACCATCAGTTGGTTCGCTTTTATATGCCTTCTGGGCTGGGTCATCTTCCTCCATTCTCACAGCATGACCTAGCAGCTCAATACGTGTCAATACAATATCGATGTCTGAGAATAGCTAGTACAACTAATGGTTCATTCGACGGCGATATTCACCGTCAACGCAGATCGGCCCATAGATCTTTCGGAGAATTTTTCTCTGAAACACAGAGCTGCCTCATCTGCTTGCGTAAGTACCCATGCTTCAGATCCGTATAACAGCACGGGTAGTATCAGCGTCTTGTAGAGTGTGAGTTTGGGCTGGCGGGAGGTGGCCTTGCTTTTGAGTTGTTTGCTCAGACCATAGTAGCATCGGTTGGCCATCACTATCCTGCTCCGAATTTCAAAACTGATGTCATTCGTTTTATTGATGGCGGTACCAAGGTATATAAAATCTTTAACTAACTCGAAGCTGTAGTTCTCAAGTTCCACAGTTGGTCCGAATCTACTGGGTGCCTTGTGCATTGATACCATCAGCTTGGTCTTCTCGCCGTTTACTGCCAGACCCACTTTGGTAGACTCCTTCTCAATTTGTTCAAAGTTGGCTGTTACCGCTCTCAATGTTCGACCCATTATGTCAATGTCATCGGCGTTGGCGAGTAACATGTATTGTTTGGTGTACAGATTGCCATTTCTGTTCACCTTTGCCGCTCGTATGACCTTTTCCAGCAGGATATTAAAAAGGTCACACGAAAAACTATCACCTTGTCTGAATCTTCGTTCGGTATTAAAGGACTCCGAGAGGTCCTTTCCAACTTTAACTGTTGATTTTGTGCCTGTTAAAGTTATCCTGCATAGCCGAATTAATTTTGAAGGAATGCCAAACGCAGACATGGCTTTATACACCTCTGAACGGATAGGGCTGTCGAATTCGGCTTTATAGTCGACGAATAAATGCTGAGGTCTATCTAAGGCATGGATTTTTACAGAATATTTTTGAGGACTCTCTAAGGCGTGGATTTTTTAAAGATTAAAGATTTTCAAGCTCAGAACAAGGCGTGGATTTTTTAAAGATTCATTTTCAAGCTCAGAACAAGGCGTGGATTTTTTAAAGATTCATTTTCAAGCTCAGAACAAGGCGTGGATTTTTTAAAGATTCATTTTCAAGCTCAGAACAAGGCGTGGATTTTTTAAAGATTCATTTTCAAGCTCAGAACAAGGCGTGGATTTTTTAAAGATTCATTTTCAAGCTCAGAACAAGGCGTGGATTTTTTAAAGATTCATTTTCAAGCTCAGAACAAGGCGTGGATTTTTTAAAGATTCACTTTCAAGCTCAGAACAAGCTCAGGTTAAGGAGTAGATTTTTTTTCAAGCTCAGGTTAAGGATTAGATTTTTTCAAGCTCAGGTTAAGGAGTAGATTTTTTTCAAGCTCAGGTTAAGGAGTAGATTTTTTTCAAGCTCAGGTTAAGGAGTAGATTTTTTTCAAGCTCAGGTTAAGGAGTAGATTTTTTTTCAAGCTCAGGTTATGGAGTAGATTTTTTCAAGCTCAGGTTAAGGAGTAGATTTTTTTCAAGCTCAGGTTAACGAGTAGATTTTGTTCAAGCTCACACCGAAATGAGGATTTTGAAAGTTCTACACAAGGCATTGATTTTTAAAGAACATTTTTTTCAAGGACCTACCCACTTGTTATAGGTCAATATTAGGCTGGATTTTTTTTAAATAATATTTCTATGGTCGGAAACAGAGTGGACTTTTTAAATATTTTTTTAAATCTTCCCTGCAAAAATTGTCAAAAATTTCCACACCATCTTCTTAAATTTATAACATACCTTTAAAGTTGGTCTTCCAGATCCGCAGCAAAATAGGCTTTTTGGAAGTATTTCGCCTGATCCATGTCAATTTTGCTACACACGTGTTCTCCATTATATTTACATCGTACAGAATACACCAAACTTGTTATGAAAAATGGCAATACTGAAAAATCCCAACTACGCCCCTGGCCTACCTAGAATAAGGAAGCATTTTTAAAATCACTCATAGTCAAACAGCAACGGCAGCAACAACAACAACTGGCTACACACACACAAAAATTGTATACAATGTAATGCGGTTGCAGTTTTTGCAACCATGGCAAATAAATACAAAATGCAGCAACAACAACAGCAAGAGCACAATTGTACGCACTGAACAATGACATACACACACACATACCCATAGAGCTACGCAAACAAACCAAAGTAATGGACATTCATATCTGAAATGGCTATTGACGCAACCAACCGAACATCCATACAAAACGTCATGACAATGACAACAACAACATGATGATGTTACTCAATGACAACAACAACAACAACAAAAACAACATTGTACATTCAATACAATTCAATGTATGCATGCATGTCGTTGTTGTTGCTCTTGCTACTTTTGTTTGTCCTTTGAAACCATTGTCGTATCGTCGTCTTCGACGTCCATGTTTGCCATGGACCATTCGTCTGTTCGTTCGTCTTTTTTGTTGGTCAGACTTTCCGTTTGGTCCAATCGTTTATCTTTTTAGTACTGGAAGTTGTTCTCGTCGTCGTTGTTGTTGTTGTCGTTTTTTGTTTCCTTTGTTGTCTGTCCATCCTAGCATTTTGTTGCTCTTCGATGTCCATCCATGTTTTGGTTTGGTTTGAGGCAAACGGACGAAACACACACACACATCATGAACTTCAGGTGTACTGGATCTGTGGCCATGTTCGTTGGAGTGTGTGATTTCGTATGTATGTTAGTGTGTGTGCGTGTGTCAGTTTGTTGCAGTTATCACTTTGTGACATGTTGATGCTGCTGCTGTGGCTGTCGGCTTCATGTTTTCTGGTTTCTGAATTTTCGGTTTTTTTCTTCTTCTCCTTCTTTTCGTTTGTGCATGTGTACACCACCATTACAAACCACTAAACTCCGGCTGACCAACATTATCCCATAACATTGTGTGGTGGATGGACATCGACACTTGCTATCCAACCAACTTCCAACGGGGTCCGAGGGGGGTTTCAAACGTAACCTTGTACAAGATCATGAATTGAAAATAGTTTAAACAATTTTAAAATTACTGAAAGAAGATTTTTTGAAGCTCCCAATAATGGGTGGATTTATTAAAGAACATTTTTTCAAGCGCCCAATAAGGTGTGGATTTTTAAAAGAATATTTTTCTGGTTATTAACCAAGGCGTAGGGGTGGCGTAGGGGATGATAGATACCAAGCAACGGCTCTGATTGGCTTTAACATGGCGAAGTCCAGATTTATCTTGGTCCCTCTTTAATCTCAATTGTGGACACTGACTTCCCCGCGGTGCCACCTGGGGAGCTATTTTCATCACCCGATGAAATAGTGAGCTAATATGTGCCGCAAGTTCACCCATAAGAACTATAAAAAAAAATGGGTTGAGGCGTCGGGTTAGTTGCCCACTCTCGGAAAACCCAACGTACTATGAAAAAGCTAAGAAAAGTAAAACCAAACCCCCCTAATGTTGACGATCCCCGCAAACGTATAAAGGACCACGATCTGCGATTCTGCACTTGGAATGTGCGCGCACGTTGTACAGAACAGGCACAGTGTTCGCTTTGGCGGATGTACTCAAGAAGTAAAAAGCCGATATTATTGCCTTACAGGATTATTGATTATTGCCGATGGAAAGGGACAGGCGTAAGTAAATCATACGATTACGCCCTGTATTATAGATGGCATGAAACGAAACATGAATTTGCCTGCGGATTTATGGTTAACAGGAGAATAAAAGACCTCGTCTCCAGATTTACTGCAGTAGATGAGCGAATTGCTGTAATCCGTATAAATGCGAAGTTCTTCTACATCAGTCTCATTTGCGTCTATGCTCCGACCGAAGATAAAGATGAACAGACCAAAGACATATTTTAAGAGCGCCTAGAAACAACATATGACCGTTGCCCTGACCATGACATTAAAATTCTGCTAGGAGATTTTAATGCAAAAATCGGAAGGGAAAATATTTTTGTTTACACTGTCGGAAAATGCAGCCTACACTAAGAAACATCCGACAACGGCATGAGTTTGATTAACTTCGCGGCAGGAAAAAACGATATACACAAGGCCACCTGGATCTCTCCTGATCAAGCAACGAGAAATAAAATTGATCATGTTGTGATAGACGGACGGCATTTATCCAGTGTTTTAGACGTCCGATCGATCCGAGGAGCGAATATCGATTCGGGCCATTAACTTTGTGGCAGCCAAGGTATGCACCCATCTTAATGTTGAAGCAAAGGTGCGATCTAACACAACACGGAAACTCAACGTCGAAAAGCTTCAAACACAACAGGTAGCAGAGGCCTACTCCGCTCAACTTACCGATCTGCTTGAAGAAAGCACTTCTTGTCCCGATAATAGTATAGAAGCACAATGGCAAAGAATTGCCCACTCCCTACAAACTGCAGCAAAAACAACACTTGGGTACCAAAAACCACCAGCAAGAAATCCATGGTACGATCAGGAGTGTCGTAATGCTACTGATGAGAAAAACGCAGCGTATAGGGCAACCCTGAAGACAGTAGCAACACGTAACGTGATGGAGAATTATCGGTAGAAAAGGAGAGAAGAGAAACGTGTTTTCAGAAAAAGAAGAAAGAACAAGAAAAACGTGAGCGTGAGCAAATCGAGATGTACAGGAGTCAGAATGAAGTCCGGAAATTTTACCAACGAGTAAAACACCAAACCGAAGGCTTCGGTGCAGGCACATCCTCCTGTAGAGATGATGAAGGAAACCTGGTGACAGACACAGACAGCGTGTTGAGGATCTGGAAGGAGCATTTTGGAAAGCTTCTGGTATCAATAAGACTCCTTCCAATCGCATATAAAGTGCTATCCAGTGTGCTGTGTGAACGATTGAAGCCAATGATCAATGACATCATTGGACCATACCAATGCGGCTTCAGAGCTGGCAAATCCACCATTGACCAGATTTTCATTCTGCGCCATACCCTGCAAAAGACCCACGAAAAACACATCGACACATACCACCTATTTGTCGACTATAAAGCCACACAGCCCTATCCGTTCAGAGGTGTTTAAAGCCATGTCTATGTTCGGCATTCCTGCAAAATTAATACGGCTATGCAGGATAACATTAAGTGGCACATGATCAGCAGTTAAAGTAGGAAAGGACCTATCAAAGCCCTTCAATACCGAACGAGGATTCAGACAAGGTGACAGTTTGTCGTGTGATCTTTTTACCATCCTACTGGAAAAGGTCATACGAGACGCAAAAGTGAACAGAAATGGCACTCTGTACATCAAACAACACATGTTGCTCGCCTACGCCGATGACATCGATATAATGGGTCGAACATTGCGAGCGGTAACAGCCACCTTTGAACAAATTGAAAAGGAGTCTGCCAAAGTGGGTGTGGCAATAAACGGCGAGAAGACCAAGCTGATGGTATCAACGCGCAAGACGTCCAGTAGACTCGGACCAATTGTGGAACTTGAGAACTACAGCTTCGAAGTCGTTGAAGACTTTATATACCTTGGTACCGCCACAAATAAAACGAATGACATCAGTTTTGAAATTCGGAGAAGGATTGTGAAGGCCAACCGATGCTACTATGGTCTGAGCCAACAACTCAAAAGCAAGGCCACCTTCCGCCAGACCAAACCCACACTTTACAAGACGCTGATACTACCCGTGCTATTATATGCATCAGAAGCAGGGATACTTGCGCAAGCAGATGAGGCAGCTCTTGGGGTGTTTAAACGAAAAATTATCCGAAAGATCTACGGGCCGATCTGCGTCGAATGAACCACGAGCTCTACAATTTATACGCTGACATCGACATAGTCAGTCGTATTGAGCTGCAGCTACTACTGTGGCTAGGCCATGTTGTGCGGATGAATGAGAATGCCGCAGCTCTAAAGGCATATAAAAACGAGCCTACTGATGGTTCCCGTAGAAGGGCTAATATCAGGTAGAAAACAACATCTTGGAACGTGGCCTTCCAAATTGGTGGATTTGCGCACAAGATCGACGGGTCTACCAAAGGCGTGGATTTTTTAAAGAATATTTTTTCAGGGTCTACCAAAGGCGTGGATTTTTTAAAGAATATTTTTTCAGGGTCCACCAAAGGCGTGGCTTTTTTGAAGAATGTTTTTTCAGGGTCTACCAAAGGCGTGGATTTTTTGAAGAATGTTTTTTCAGGGTCTACCAAAAGCGTGGATTTTTTGAAAAATGTTTTTTTCAGGGCCTACCAAAGGCTTGGATTTTTTAAAGAATATTTTTCAGGGTCTACCAAAGGCGTGGATTTTTTGAAGAATGTTTTTTCAGGGTCTACCAAAGGCGTGGATTTTTTGAAGAATGTTTTTTCAGGGTCTACAAAAGGCGTGGATTTTTTAAAGAATATTTTTCAATCTAGGTAAAGATTTTTTCCCAATTTTTTTTTTATTATTTATATACTACTTTTAAACACAAATACATATCACCCATTTATTCTCGGAAAAATACTAAGCTTCTATAATTTCCCTCCCATTGCAGGAATCTTCCTCCATTGATGCAGTTGGAAATGAAAAGAAAAACTTTTATCAATAAAGTTAATACAGCTGTAACCATTTGGTTAGATTTGCCTTGGTAAGTGAACATGTCGTAAAACCCCACCTCTCCTGCCTTCTTCCCTTAGCACAAAAATTCCACAGCAACAACAAAGAGTTGTCATATATCACCAGGTTTTGAAGTTAAGACGACCATTGCGAAACGCAATGTAACACAAAGACTTAAAAGGAAGACATCAGAAGGGAACGGGGACAAAGCAACGATTGCCAGGGCAAGGTTGAAAAAAGAGATTTCATGGGGATTATGCCAATTATATTTTATCGTAAGTTTTATTTTTCTACCCTGCTCCCCGCCCTCTCTTCTTTATCCTGCTTTTTCCTTCGATTTTTTACAATTTATTACTGTTACTCTTTGCGTTTCAGTTCAGTGAGTTGTTTGTTTGAATTTCTTCCTCTTTTCCTTTTTGTTGTTGTTGTTATATGGTGTCCTTTCTTTGTATGTGCCTCCTCCCCACCCCTCCCTCTTCGATCTTCTTTGATGAACCCTTATCACTTGACTGACAAATCAAAGCGTATTGGCTGATAGTCAACCAGCAGCAGTGGTGTTGCCATTGCCAATGCCCTTCAGTTCGAAGTTCGCTGTTGTTGGCCACTGCTACTGGTAAATCTCTCGCAAATTACCGATGCACTGAAGTTGAAAAGACGAACTGGAAAAAAAAAACACCAAACGTAAACAGGATTTGTTGTCTTTTTTGACGGACAGGGATTAAAAAAAAAGCGGCAACAACATCTCTGCTTTTGTGAGATTTTTCTTTTGAAGTTAAATTGTTGTCAGGGTGATGCAAAAAGTTTCGCAGGGGAAGGGGAGAGGACAAAGTCTTATTTTTAACAGTAAGTTTTTTGTTACAATTTTATTTTTCGATTCGGGGTTACATGCGTTAGCATGGGGATTACACATGTTGCCACAAAATAGGGCTTGAAATAAATTAATAAATATTTTTTTGCAGGAACTCACAGAAGGCGTGGAAATTTTTAAGGAATATTTTTTCAGGGCCTCTACAAAGAGTGGATTTTTTAAAGAATGCATTTTTTTAAAATTATTTTTAGAGTCTCTACAAGGCGTGGATCTTTTAAAGAATATTTTTTCTGGGTCTCTACAAGGCGTGGATTTTTTAAAGAATATTTTTCAGGGTCTCTACAAGGCGTGGATATTTTTAAAGATTTTTTTTCAGGGTCTCTACAAGGCGTGGATTTTTTTAAAGATTTTTTTTCAGGGTCTCTACAAGGCGTGGATTTTTTAAAGATTTTTTTTTCATGGTCCCTACAAGGCTTGCTTTTTTAACAATATTTTTTTAGGGTCTGAAACAAGGCGTGGATCTTTTAAAGAAGATTTTTTGAGGGTCTCTGCAAGGCGTGGATCTTTTAAAGAATATTTTTTCAGGGTCTCTACAAGGCGTGGATTTTTTAAAGATTATTTTTTTCAGGGTCTCTACAAGGCGTGGATTTTTAAAAGATTATTTTTTCAGGGTCTCTAAGAGGCGTGGATTTTTTAAAGATTATTTTATTCAGGGTCTCTACAAGGCGTGGATTTTTTAAAGATTATTTTTTCAGGGTCTCTAAGAGGCGTGGATTTTTTAAAGATTATTTTATTCAGGGTCTCTACAAGGCGTGGATTTTTTAAAGATTATTTTTTCAGAATTCTACAAGGCGTGGAGTCTTTAAAGAATATTTTTTTCAAGGCCTGGATCTTTTAAAGAATATTTTTTTCAAGGCCTGGATCTTTTAAAGAATATTTTTTCAGGGCCTCAAACAAGGCGTGGTTCTTTAAAGAATACTTTTTTCAAGGCCTGGATCTTTTAAAGAATATTTTTCAGGGTCTGTACAAGCCGTGGATCTTTTAAATAATATTTTTTCAGGGCCTCTACAAGGCGTAGATTTTTAAAGATTATTTTTTTAGGGTCTCAAACAAGGCGTGGTTTTTTTAAAGATTATTTTTTCAGGGTCTCTACAAGGCGTGGTTTTTTTAAGATTATTTTTTCTGGGTCTCTAAAAGGCGTGGATCTTTTAAATAATATTTTTTCAGGGTCTTTACAAGGCGTGGATTTTTTAAAGAATATTTTTCAGGGTCTCTATAAGGCGTGGATCTTTTAAAGAATATTTTTTAGGGTCTCTACAAGGCGTGGATCTGTTAAAGAATATTTTTCAGGGTCTCTATAAAGCGTGGATTTTTTTAAACATTATTTTTTCAGAGTCCCTACAAGCCGTGGATTTTTTAAAGAATATTTTTTTCAGGGTCTCTACAAGGCGTGGATCTTTTAAAGATTATTTTTTCAGGGTCTCTACAAGGCGTGGAATTTTAAAGACTATTTTTTCATGGCCTCTACAAAGCGTGAAATTTAAAAAAACTTTTTTTGCAGGGTCTCTACAAGGTGTGGATTTTTTAAAGAATTTTTGTTGAGGGTCTCTACAAGGCGTGGATTCCTTAAAGAATATTTTTTCAAGGGTCTCTACAAGGCCTGGATTTTTAAAGACTATTTTTTCGTAGTCTCAAACAAGGCGTGGATCTTTTAAAGAATATTTTTTCAGGGTCTCTACAAGGCGTGGATCTTTTAAAGAATAATTTTACAGGGTCTCTACAAGGCGTTGATTTTTTTAAAGATTATTTTTTCTGGGGCTCTACAAGGCGTGGATCTTTTAAAGAATAATTTTACAGGGTCTCTACAAGGCGTTGATTTTTTTAAAGATCTTTAAAGACTATTTTTCCGAGTTTCTACAAGGCGTGGATTTTCTAAATGTTATTTTTTCAGAGTTTCTACAAGGCGTGGATCTTTAAAGAATATTTTTCAAAATCTCTACAAGGCGTGGATCTTTTAAAGAATATTTTTTCAAAGTCTCTACAAGGCGTGGATCTTTTAAAGATTATTTTTTTCAAGGCCTGGATCTTTTAAAGATTATTTTTTTCAAGGCCTTGATCTTTTAAAATTTCTTGTTTTCAAGGACCCTCGGTCGATGCTTTTTTCTATAGACAAAATTATGAGTTTATTGGTCAATAACTTTTGTCTATGGAAAAAATTCCGAGACCATCGGTCGTTGGCTTTTTTTCTATAAAACTAAACTATTTACCAACCCCCACTGCGTATGAGCAATGTACCGAACATTCCACTTCACCCAAAAAACGTCTCGATGCATTCCTTTCCACCACCAGCTCCCAACATTTACCCGATCACCACATTGTTGTGCGCAAACATGTGTTGGAACATAAACTCATACACCTCGACGTTTGATCATATCACCCCTCGGTAGCTTCCCTGTATAGAGGAGATCTAGCTTCTGTTCTGCAGTTGTGTTTAACGGTTACGGTTATTTGTTTTCTACCGAGTACAATGTATGTGTGAGTATATGTTGCTTATCTTAGCAAATGTTATGTTCTTGTAACTTGTTGTTGTCTTGTGTTGTTGTTGTTTTTTTTTTCAAAAATTTAATTTAAAAACATTTAAAGTATGAAAGTAATTCTACACCATGCGAATCATGAATTTTATTATTAAAAGAAAAACATTGTTACAAACAAATAACAAAGCAATTGCCAGGTACAACAAAAACAACACAACAACAACCAGGTGGATACATACATCTGTACATATGTAAGAATGTATGATAAATGTTCTTTGTACCGACACATTGAAGTGTAGTTATTGTTCGTTGCATCAATTTTCATACATCGTCATCCAACCAACCAACGAGCCATCCATCCAGCTATGCTATGCTAGCCAGGCAATGTTACATCTCAACATTCTCATAATCTAACTTCCATATTTAAGGCCTGACTTGAAAACCGAACTGAAAAACAGCTCTAAAGGAAAAAACATTGCAACAATAATAATTGCACAAATATTTGCAGATCTTTTTATAAACGTAAACTAAGAAGAATTTTTTGTCTAAGTACCCTACAATAGGCCATTATTCGCCTTAGATAGATGCTGAAAAATATCCTTTAAAAAATCCACGCCTTAGATAGATGCTGAAAAATATCCTTTAAAAAATCCACGCCTTAGATAGATGCTGAAAAATATCCTTTAAAAAATCCACGCCTTAGATAGATGCTGAAAAATATCCTTTAAAAAATCCACGCCTTAGATAGATGCTGAAAAATATCCTTTAAAAAATCCACGCCTTAGATAGATGCTGAAAAATATCCTTTAAAAAATCCACGCCTTAGATAGATGCTGAAAAATATCCTTTAAAAAATCCACGCCTTAGATAGATGCTGAAAAATATCCTTTAAAAAATCCACGCCTTAGATAGATGCTGAAAAATATCCTTTAAAAAATCCACGCCTTAGATAGATGCTGAAAAATATCCTTTAAAAAATCCACGCCTTAGATAGATGCTGAAAAATATCCTTTAAAAAATCCACGCCTTAGATAGATGCTGAAAAATATCCTTTAAAAAATCCACGCCTTAGATAGATGCTGAAAAATATCCTTTAAAAAATCCACGCCTTAGATAGATGCTGAAAAATATCCTTTAAAAAATCCACGCCTTAGATAGATGCTGAAAAATATCCTTTAAAAAATCCACGCCTTAGATAGATGCTGAAAAATATCCTTTAAAAAATCCACGCCTATGGACGGACCCTTAAAAATATCCTTTAAAAAATCCACGCCTTAGATAGATGCTGAAAAATATCCTTTAAAAAATCCACGCCTTAGATAGATGCTGAAAAATATCCTTTAAAAAATCCACGCCTTAGATAGATGCTGAAAAATATCCTTTAAAAAATCCACGCCTTAGATAGATGCTGAAAAATATCCTTTAAAAAATCCACGCCTTAGATGGAAATATCCTTTAAAAATATCCTTTAAAAAAAATCCACGCCTTAGATAGATGCTGAAAAATATCCTTTAAAAAATCCACGCCTTAGATAGATGCTGAAAAATATCCTTTAAAAAATCCACGCCTTAGATAGATGCTGAAAAATATCCTTTAAAAAATCCACGCCTTAGATAGATGCTGAAAAATATCCTTTAAAAAATCCACGCCTTAGATAGATGCTGAAAAATATCCTTTAAAAAATCCACGCCTTAGATAGATGCTGAAAAATATCCTTTAAAAAATCCACGCCTTAGATAGATGCTGAAAAATATCCTTTAAAAAATCCACGCCTTAGATAGATGCTGAAAAATATCCTTTAAAAAATCCACGCCTTAGATAGATGCTGAAAAATATCCTTTAAAAATCCACGCCTTAGATAGATGCTGAAAAATATCCTTTAAAAAATCCACGCCTTAGATAGATGCTGAAAAATATCCTTTAAAAAATCCACGCCTTAGATAGATGCTGAAAAATATCCTTTAAAAAATCCACGCCTTAGATAGATGCTGAAAAATATCCTTTAAAAATCCACGCCTTAGATAGATGCTGAAAAATATCCTTTAAAAAATCCACGCCTTAGATAGATGCTGAAAAATATCCTTTAAAAAATCCACGCCTTAGATAGATGCTGAAAAATATCCTTTAAAAAATCCACGCCTTAGATAAAAATATCCTTTAAAAAATCCACGATGCTGAAAAATATCCTTTAAAAAATCCACGCCTTAGATAGATGCTGAAAAATATCCTTTAAAAAATCCACGCCTTAGATAGATGCTGAAAAATATCCTTTAAAAAATCCACGCCTTAGATAGATGCTGAAAAATATCCTTTAAAAAATCCACGCCTTAGATAGATGCTGAAAAATATCCTTTAAAAAATCCACGCCTTAGATAGATGCTGAAAAATATCCTTTAAAAAATCCACGCCTTAGATAGATGCTGAAAAATATCCTTTAAAAAATCCACGCCTTAGATAGATGCTGAAAAATATCCTTTAAAAAATCCACGCCTTAGATAGATGCTGAAAAATATCCTTTAAAAAATCCACGCCTTAGATAGATGCTGAAAAATATCCTTTAAAAAATCCACGCCTTAGATAGATGCTGAAAAATATCCTTTAAAAATCCACGCCTTCGATAGATCCTGAAAAATGTCATTTTAAAAATCCACGCCTTAGTTAGACCCTGAAAATGTACTTTTAAAGATCCACGCCTTAGATAGACCCTGAAAAATATCCTTTAAAAAATCCACGCCTTAGATAGACCCTGAAAAATATCCTTTAAAAAATCCACGCCTTAGATATATCCTGAAATATGTCCTATTAAAAATTCACGCCTTAGATATATCCTGAAAAATGTCCTATTAAAAATTCACGCCTTAGATAGATCCTGAAAAATGTACTTTAAAAAATCCACGCCTTAGATAGATCCTGGAAAATGTCCGTTTTAAAAATCCAAGCCTTAGATATATCCTGAAAATGTCCTTTTAAAAATCCACGCCTTAGATAGATCCTGAAAAATGTGCTTTTTAAAAATCCACGCCTTAGATAGATCCTGAAAAATGTCCTTTAAAAAATCCACGCCTTAGATAGATCCTGAAAAATGTGCTTTTTAAAAATCCACGCCTTAGATAGATCCTGAAAAATGTCCTTTAAAAAATCCACGCCTTAGATAGATCCTGAAAATTGTGCTTTTTAAAAATCCACGCCTTAGATAAATCCTGAAAAATGTCCTTTAAAAAATCCACGCCTTAGATAGATCCTGAAAAATGTCCTTTTAAAAATCCACGCCTTAGATAGACCCTGAAAAATATCCTTTAAAAAATCCACGCCTTAGATAGACCCTGAAAATGTCCTTTTAAAAATCCACGCCTTAGATTGATCCTGAAAAATGTCCTTTTAAAAATCCACGCCTTAGATAGACCCTGAAAAATATCATTTAAAAAATCCACGCCTTAGATAGACCCTAAAAAATGATTTAAAAAAATAAAAAAAAATCACGGCTGCTGCAAGTCCATGAAAAATGTTCTATAGCATCTAAGATATTCGTCGCTCACTTCGTAGTTCGTACTATGTTTTTTTTTTCTTATCTGCCTTGTGTGTTTTTGTCCTCGCCTCAGCTACTGCCATTTGTATTTAGCTGAGCATATCTCTTGTTTGTCTCCTGTACTACTTGAGTGTGCTATCTTCATCTTCTACAGAGAGACCGACCGACCGACTGAACGAAAAAACCCGATTCAACGACAAAACACACCATCAACTTGAAGACAGATTTGTATGTACAGCATGATTATTAGAAAATATTTTAACTGATTGCTAAGTAAGGCATGAACAAATGGTAGCACAAAAAAAAACAAGACGAGACGAGAAAAAGAAGAAGCTGAAGGAAGCTCTTTCAGCTCAGCCATACCTTTCACAGATTAAATATGGAATGTTCTGACATGGCACCTGATAGCCGGGAAAATTAAAAAGCTGCAGATGACATAGACGAAGATGGTAGGTAGTAACCTGATGGTGTTGTTTTTCTTTGGTGTTTTTTTTTTATTTTTTTCTGGTTCTTCATTCATCCTTCGTGCTAAGTGCCATTAACTCATCATCATCGTCGTCGTCCCATCAACAGCTGAACACGAGCAGATGGATGCAGTCAAGGATTGAATGATAGAATTAACAAAATCCACCAAACATAGAGAATGAATCCACCGACTCGGCAACAATTGCAATGTGAGGTATTTTCTTTGAAGGATACCAAAGTCCACTGGGAGAAATTGAAGTTTTTATACATGGGATTTCAAATTACTTCGAAGCAGATTACATTTGGAACTTGGCATTTATAAATATTTTTTAAAGCATATTTTCCGAGATCTATAAAAGCCGTGGATTTTTTAAAGCATATTTTTCGAGGTCTCTACAAGGCGTGGATTTTTAAAGCATATTTTCCGAGGTCTCTACAAGGCGTGGATTTTTAAAGCATATTTTCCGAGGTCTCTACAAGGCGTGGATTTTTCAAAGCATATTTTCCGAGGTCTCTACAAGGCGTGGATTTTTTTAAAGCATATTTTCCGAGGTCTATAAAAGGCGTGGATTTTTTAAAGCATATTTTCCGAGGTCTATAAAAGGCGTGGATTTTTTAAAGCATATTTTCCGAGGTCTATAAAAGGCGTGGATGTTTAAATAATATTTTCCGAGGTATATAAAAGGCGTGGCTTTTTTAAAGCATATTTTCCGAGGTCTCTACAAGGCTTGGATTTTTTAAAGCATATTTTTTCGAGGTCTATAAAAGGCGTGGATATTTTACAGCATATTTTCCGAGGTCTCTACAAGGCGTGGATTTTTTAAAAGCATATTTTCCGAGGTCTCTACAAGGCGTGGATTTTTTAAAAGCATATTTTCCGAGGTCTCTACAAGGCGTGGATTTTTTAAAAGCATATTTTCCGAGGTCTCTACAAGGCGTGGATTTTTTAAAAGCATATTTTCCGAGGTCTCTACAAGGCGTGGATTTTTTAAAAGCATATTTTCCGAGGTCTCTACAAGGCGTGGATTTTTTAAAAGCATATTTTCCGAGGTCTCTACAAGGCGTGGATTTTTTAAAGCATATTTTCCGAGGTCTCTACAAGGCGTGGATTTTTTAAACAGATAACAGATCTCGTTATATAATAGGGTCAGGGTATTATTGCTTTGAGTGGGCCAAAGAGATGGCACAACCACAAATATTGGTCCTAGACCCATATTTTAGTACACCAACAATCTCAGTCGATCTAGCCATGTTATCCGTCCTTATGTCCGTTTGTCCATTATAATTTTTAAACACACTACAGGCCACAATTATGGACCAATTGTCACGAAATTTAGCATGGAGGCCCGATTCTGACCAACGAAGACCCCAATTTGTGGTAGTGATCGCAAAAACTTTTTTCTGTCTTTCTGACCTCTTTAGAGGCCACGATTATGACCGGAACACCACGAAATTGTTCACGAAAAAGGGAAAGTATAAGCATGACTTTTTGATGAAAATCGATCAATATTGAGAGGATCACATGGACCCAGACCTTTGTGTGAGTAATGATACAATTTGTATTATATGGCGTATATATTTAGTCCTGAATGCATGAGGTTCCGGCTGTGGTTACTTACGGAGGCCGCCTATAATTTTCGATGATGATCAGATAATATGGACCGAAAACTTTTTATACCCTACACAACTATATTGTCAGGGTATTATAGCTTTGTACAGCATCAAACGTTTATAACGCCGCGAAATATTGGTCCTAGACCCACCATTAAGTATACCGATCGTCATATCTCGACTAGCTGAGTCGATCTAGACATGTGTGTCCTTCCGTCTGTCCGTCCTTCTGTCCATTATAATTTGTAAACACGATACAGACCACAGTTATGGACCAATCTTCACTAAATTTTGCATGTAGGATGGGTTGTGGCCACTGAAGACCCCTATTGTTTTTGGGAAAGATCTGTTAATATTTAGGGGATGAAATGGACCAAATACAAAATTTTTGTCGGTTTTTCTGGTCGGTCTAGAGGCCGCAATAATGGCCCAAACATCGTGAAATTTTGCATGGAGAAGGGGATCGAGATTGCATTTTATACTGACCACGATAATTCTGTGATATTCTTCAAGAATCGTATAATCATCGTTCTTGGAAAGTAAAAAAAGTTTTTGCAGATAATTTAATTTTATATATCTCTCAGGTCATAGTTCTCAGGTCTATAGGTGATGGACCCTTGGATCATGGAAAATTCCCATTCAGGTTGGGAGGATGCTAAGGGAAGGTATGTTGTTATTTCTGATTTTTTTCGTTGGAGGCCTAAAATTTGAGGCAGAAGTTCTGAGTTTTTTGTGTAAGGTCTAATATGAAACCAGGTTTCTATGGACCTTCAGGCATTTGGGAAGGTATATAATTTTTGTTTTTAAGAACATATACCTTCCCAAATGCCTGAATGTCCATAGAAACCTGGTTTCATATTAGACCTTAAACAAAAAATCAGAACTTCTGCCTCAAAATTTAGGCCTCCAACGCAACAAAAAAAATCCCCCAAAAAATCTGAAAATAACAAAAAATGGGTATTGAAACAAAATCGTCCCCCCTCCTCCTCTCCCACAACAACTTCTTGGAAAAGTAATGGTTAAAGTAAAGCCACGCGTGCGGAACTTTTTTTATTTATAGTACATATACCTTCCCTTAGCACCCTCCCACTCCCAACACCAAACCCTTTTTTTTCACTTAAATAATGTTCGACAAAAAAATACAACAAAAAAAAATACAGAAAGAAAAAAATAAAACGAAAATTGAAACCCCAAAGCGTTCAAAAATAATATTCCACAAGGTGAGTCCATTGAAAAAAATTCCTTCCCTAAGGGAAAAGGGCCAGTTGGTGGCGAGGTGGGGGATATAGGAAATACCAAATAACTGCAACAAAATAAACCTTGGAAGTGGCAGTAGCAAAAAAACATTTACTTCGAAAATATTATAAAGAAACAGTGATGTTGTTGTTGTGCAAAAAATCGTATAACAACTACATCGTTGTGTGTGTGTTTTTGTGTTTTATATTGGCAACGAAGCAGCACGAAACGCAAAGAAAAAGAAAATGAAGTCACCACGCCCTTTGGTGTTGCGATTGGTCCTTGCGGGGTAGAACAAAATATCTTCAGCATAAAAGAATGTGAACGTGTGAACAAAAAACAACAACAAAACTGATAGGACGAGAGAGCGAACAGGCGATTAAGTATGGATGTGTGTGTGTGGGTCTGAATGGTAAAAATTCTCTTCCGTCGTCTATAAGACACACAATCACACACACCACTTGCTTGCCTATAAGGCAAAAACTGACTGACTGCCTGGCTGACATGCATATGAACATAAAGGAAAAGAAAGAAAAAAAATAAATAAACAAAAAAGAAGTGACACACACACATACATATATACATGGGTTTACTCTCTTTTTGCAAATAAAGGGATGTTGAAGTGGAGAAAACAAAAATAAGAAAATAAAAACGAAGGAAATCAAACACTCCAAGGCACACACACACACTCATGGACTTACATACATACGTCGTACACACAATCACTCGTATACATAAGTTCCAGGCGAACCAAAAAAAAAAAAAAAACCGTCAAAAGAAGAAATTTTTTTTGTGGGCCAAAACAACACCAACCACGACTACTGCAACGACAATGTTCAAGAAGCTTTGGCACACAAAAAAGAAAAAACAACCCAAAAGAAGAAGAAGAAAAAAATGATGGGTGGCAATGTTCAAAGAAACAAAAACCCAACAACACATTTTAGTGGAGAGCAACAAAAACAACAACGACGACAACACAGAACACCAGGCAAAAAAATCACCCGTGTTGTTAATACATCCTCCCACTCCCCACTCCTTTTGGTATCCCCACCACACCACACAGCCAGTCTGCCAGCCAGCTACTGTAGAACGTGAATTGCGAATTGTGGTTGTCGTTGCGAGAATCGCGCTCCGCTATTGCCTTCTTCTGTCGTTGGTGGTGGAGCAGTGCTCAGCATGACTCTGTCAAAGGCGAAGGCTATGTTGTTGTTGCTGCCGCTATTTCTTGTACTTCTCCATCGTCGGCTTCTTGGTTGGTAAATTCGATGCGCTTGGGGATCTGTATTGCCATCAATGGCTGGTGGATGGATGCTGAATGTTTGGCTACGGATGTACTGACGACGAAGACGACGATGACAACGATTGCGATGGAAGGTTTCGATTGAAAGCCATGGATGGGTTCTTTGTATGTATCGTACCTATGCATATATATATATATATATAAACTCAAGTGTATATACTTGAGTCAATCGTACATACACACATTGAGGTTGACATACATACAAGACACATCCTGCGATTGTCTTTATCTCAGAGGGCTTAAAGCTAAGGCTGTAATGAGGGAGGCCATAAAGAAACTTTTTTTCAAGGGCCAAGAAAAAAGTGGATTTTTAGAAGTCTATACCAGGCGTGGATTTTAAAAAGATTATTTTTTTCGAGGTCTGTACAAGGCGTGGATTTTTACATGAAAAATTTTTCCAGGTCTATACAAAGCGTGGATTTTTACAAGATTTTTTTCCAGGTCTATACAAAGCGTGGATTTTTACAAGATTTTTTTTCCAGGTCTATACAAGGCGTGGATTTTTACAAGAATATTTTTTCAAGCCCTGTACAAGGCGTGGATCTAAAAAAAAGTATTTTTTATGGCAAGGCGTGGATTGTTCTGAATAATTTTTTCAGGGACCCTAAACAAGGCGTGGATCTAAAAAAAGTATTTTTTATGGCAAGGCGTGGACCCTGAACAAGGCGTGGATTGTTCTGAATAATTTTTTCAGGGACCCTAAACAAGGCGTGGATTGTTCTGAATAATTTTTTCAGGGACCCTAAACAAGGCGTGGATTGTTCTGAATAATTTTTTTCAAGCCCTGTACAAGGCGTGGATCTAAACAAAAAGTGTTTTTATGGCAAGGCGTGGATTGTTCTGAATAATTTTTTCAGGGACCCTAAACAAGGCGTGGATTGTTCTGAATAATTTTTTTCAAGGACCCTAAACAAGGCGTGGATTTTTTAAATAACTTTGTTCAAGGACCCTAAAGAAGGCGTGGATTCTTCTGAATAATTTTTTCAGGGACCCTAAACAAGGCGTGGATTTTTTAAATAAATTTTTTCGTGGACCCTAAAGAAGGCGTGGATTGTTCTGAATAATTTTTTTCATGGACCCTAAAGAAGGCGTGGATTGTTCTGAATAATTTTTTTCAGGGACCCTAAACAAGGCGTGGATTTTTTAAAATACTTTTTTCGTGGACCCTAAACAAGGCGTGGATTTTTTAAAATACTTTTTTCGTGGACCATAAACAAGGCGTGGATTTTTTAAAATACTTTTTTCGTGGACCCTAAACAAGGCGTGGATTTTTTAAAATACTTTTTTCGTGGACCCTAAACAAGGCGTGGATTTTTTAAAATACTTTTTTCGTGGACCCTAAACAAGGCGTGGATTTTTTAAAATACTTTTATCGTGGACCCTAAAGAAGCGTGGAGATCATGGAAAAATATTCTTTAAAAAATCTACGTCTTGTATAGACCCCAAAAAAAATATTATTCCCTCCCTACTGTTGTTGTTGTGGTGGTGAAGAGGGGACAATTTTGTTTCAAAATCAATTTTTTGTTATTTTCGGATTTTTTTTATTATTTCGGGGATTTTTTTTATTTCGATGGATGCCCAAAATTTTGAGGCAGAAGTTCTGATTTTTTAGTTTAAGGTTTAATATAAAACCAGGTTTATATGGACCTTCAGACATTTGGGAAGGTATGTGTTCATAAAATTATATGTACTTATATATGGGTATTTTGCATGATCCAAGGGTCCGTGAGGTGACCTGTGAACTACGACTATAAGAAATATTTAAAATTAGATTTTCTGCAAAAACTTTTTTTACTTTCCAAGAATCGAATTTTTGTTTTTATACCCTACACAACTATGTTGTCAGGGTATTATAGCTTTGTGCAGCCCCAAAAGTTTGTAACGCCGCGAAATATTGGTCCTAGACCCACCTTTAAGTATACCGATCGTCATATCTCGACTAGCTGAGTCGATCTAGACATGTTTGTCCGTCCGTCCGTCTGTCCATTATAATTTGTAAACACGATACAGGCCACAGTTATGGACCAATTTTCACGAAATTTTGCATGTAGGATGGGTTCTGACCAATGAAGACCCCTATTGTTTTTGGGAAAGATCGGTTAATATTTAGGGGATGAAATGGACCAAATACTAAATTTTTGTCGGTTTTTCTGGTCGCTCCAGAGGCCGCAACAATGGTCTGAACATCGTGAAATTTTGCATGGAGAAGCGGATCGGGCCAAAGAATAGGCATGCCTGCTTTGATAAAGATCGGTCAATATTTAGCGGGTCAAATGGACCCTGACTTTTGTGTGAAAAATGACAAAATTTGTATTCTATGGCGTAAGTATTTACCCCTGAAGGACATATAACCAAGAAGTTGATATTATATCCAAGAGGAGTGGTTGACCTTTAAATTAAGACCAATTATATTGTTGTATGTGCTCTGATGTGGGAGTTACACCTAAATATTTATAGGTATCTCCGTATTCGTATATTATTTAGTAACCTATTATCATTTTGGAGAGCGGAACTATAGCGCTGATCGCTTTGAAATGTTCCATGAGATTCCAGTTATGGTCAAGGACAACGCCTGTAATTTTCGGCGATGATCAGATAATAATTTTGGAATGAAGTGGACCGAAAACATAATTTTTTGTGTTATTTTCGAGTCGATCTATAGACCTCAAATGAAAGCCGAACATCACAACACAACCCACGGTGAAGGGAATCTGGACAATAGCTGTACTAAATAATCGGGCAAGAGGGTGCAAATATCACGAAATATTGCCTAGTCTCAACATCCGCAGAAAATTTGAGTTCCGTGGTAGTTGTGTAGGGTATCGTATGGTCGGTCCCGTCCGACTATACTGCTCCGCTCACTGGTTTTTTAACAATTTTTCTCTGATATTAAATAAATAATTTGTAGTAAAGCTTTGTATAGCCCTCGGAAAATATCCTTTAAAAAATCCACGCCTTGAATAGGCCTCGGAAAAAGATTTTTTAAAAAAATAATTTTTAAAAAATCCACGCCTTGTATAGGCCTCGGAAAAAGATTTTTTAAAAAAAATCCACGCCTTGTATAGGCCTCGGAAAAAGATTTTTTAAAAAAAATCCAAGCTTTCTTTAAACCTCGGAAAAATATTCTTTAAAAAAAATCCACGCCCTCTTTTGACTTCGGAAAAATAGGCTTTAAAAAATTCCACGCATTTTTAGGCCTAGGAATAATATTCTTTAAAAAAATCCACGCCTTCTTTTGACTTCGGAAAAATAGGCTTTAAAAAAATCCACGCCTTCATTAGACCTCGGAAAAATATTCTTTAAAAAAATCCACGCCTTGTATAGACCCTGAAAAAGTATTAATTTTGAGTAGATGTTTCCTTTCAGATTTTTTCCTCCTATTCCGGTCCTGTTAATATTTTCATAGACCCTTGAAAAAATATTCTTTAAAAAATCCACGCCTTGTATAGACCCTGAAAAAGTATTAATTTTGTATAGATGTTTCCTTACAGGTTTTTTCCTCCTATTCCGTCCCTGTTAATATTTTCACTTTACAAACACTTCATGTTGAAAACTATGTTCGGATTCTTTTTTGGTTGAAAACAAATTCAGCTTTAATATCACAACGCATCCAAGTTGTCTGTTGTACTGAATATGTTTTTTTTTTTTTTTTTTTTTGGAACCATCATCTCTTACCCTACCAACCCTTTTACCAATTCTAGCTGCTGTTTTGGTAACAGCAATCAGCACCATGAACTGGTTGGTTGGTTGTTCGGTTACCTTCATGCCAAATGTGTACATTTCAATTCCATGCCATACAATTCCTTTGAAGTTCGGTTGCTTCTGTCTAGGCCATCCATATTTTTTTTTTCGTTTTGTCTTTCTTTTTATTTTGTTTTAAAGCCAAAAAAGAGAAAATAATGAAAAAAAAACTCAGAACACAGAACACCCAATACAACAGTAGCAAATATTGTTGTTGTTGTAGCTGCTTTTGGCCGTGTTCCCCACGTTTCTTATATCAGTTCTCAGTTTTCTGACTACTGATGCCAGGCTGCTGCCTGGCCTTACATTTTGTATTGATAGAGAAATGTGGCAAGGCCCTGCTGAGGGGAGGAGAGATGGTGGGGAGAAAGGAAAGACATCTTAACGTTAAAGGGCTTTATATTTTTGTATAGTTTGCTTCCATGCCATTATATATACACACATACATACGTATGTACGTACGTACATATAATCCTCAAAAGATATTTGATTTCACTTGAATTGACTCAGATTTCTTCACTTGAAAATTTCGATGTTTAAGATGTAGAATCGGAGGGTGTGTAGGTGTGTGTGTGTTTGCGAATATTTTTAAGCATCTATGAATGGCTTTATTTTGAAATTTAAATTTGTGTATTGAATTTAAAGTAGTTAAATGGAAATTAAGTAAAATTAAATATGAATATCTTAAAATTTAAATTAAAGTGAATTTATTAAAGCCTAACTTTTTAAGGGCTTGAATGTTTAAAAAAACAATTTTCCGGGGTCTTTACAAGGCGTGGTTTTCTTAAAGAATATTTTTTCGAGGTCTTTACAAGGCGTGGTTTTCTTAAAGAATATTTTTTCGGGGTCTATACAAGGCGTGGATTCCTTAAAGAATATTTTTTCAAGGCGTGGATTCCTTAAAGAATATTTTTTCGGGGTCTTTACAAGGCGTGGTTTTCTTAAAGAATATTTTTTTGGGGTCTGTACAAGGCGTGGATTCCTTAAAGAATATTTTTTCTATGCAAGGCGTGACTTTTTTAAAGAATATTTTTTCTATGCAAGGCGTGACTTTTTTAAAGAAAATTTTTTCTAGGGTCTATGCAAGGCGTGGTTTTCTTAAAGAATATTTTTTCAGTGTCTCTACAAGGCGTGGTTTTCTTAAAGAATATTTTTTCGGGGTCTTTACAAGGCGTGGTTTTCTTAAAGAATATTTTTTCGGGGTCTTTACAAGGCGTGGATTTTTTAAAGAATATTTTTTCAGGATCTTTACAAGGCGTGGTTTTCTTAAAGAATATTTTTTCTATGCAAGGCGTGACTTTTTTAAAGAATATTTTTTCTATGCAAGGCGTGGTTTTTTTAAATAATATTTTTTCGGGGTCTTTACGAGGCGTGGTTTTTTAAAGAATATTTTTTCAAGGGTCTTTACAAGGCGTGGTTTTCTTAAAGAATATTTTTTCGGGGTCTTTACAAGGCGTGGTTTTCTTAAAGAATATTTTTTCGGGGTCTTTACAAGGCGTGGTTTTCTTAAAGAATATTTTTTCGGGGTCTTTACAAGGCGTGGTTTTCTTAAAGAATATTTTTTCGGGGTCTTTACAAGGCGTGGTTTTCTTAAAGAATATTTTTTCGGGGATCTTTACAAGGCGTGGTTTTCTTAAAGAATATTTTTTCGGGGTCTTTACAAGGCGTGGTTTTCTTAAAGAATATTTTTTCGGGGTCTTTACAAGGCGTGGTTTTTTTAAAGAATATTTTTTCGGGGTCTTTACAAGGCGTGGTTTTCTTAAAGAATATTTTTTCGGGGTCTTTACAAGGCGTGGTTTTTTTAAAGAATATTTTTTCGGGGTCTTTACAAGGCGTGGTTTTCTTAAAGAATATTTTTTCGGGGTCTTTACAAGGCGTGGATTTCTTAAAGAATATTTTTCGGGGTCTTTACAAGGCGTGGATTTTTTAAAGAATATTTTTTCGGGGTCCATACAAGGCGTGGATTTTTTAAAGAATATTTTTTCGGGGTCCATACAAGGCGTGGATTTTTTAAAGAATATTTTTTCGGGGTCCATACAAGGCGTGGATTTTTTAAAGAATATTTTTTCGGGGTCCATACAAGGCGTGGATTTTTTAAAGAATATTTTTTCGGGGTCCATACAAGGCGTGGATTTTAAAAAGAATATTTTTTCGGGCGGAACACATTTGGGATTAATTGAGCTGGTAGTCGGTATGGCAAAGCTTCGAAGAATGAAAAAATGCCGCCACTGGAAAACAAAAATTACAACAATTGATGCCCCCAACCAATCACCACACTTATAAAAATTGTTGTATAATTTATTTTTTCTTAACTGCCACAATGACTTCGTAATAAAACAAAATTTCCCCAACAACAAAAACACGAAAAACGCCGACTCTGGCGAACATAGCGTGGCAAGGTAGTGAACATTAAATGAAACCGTCAATTAAATATTTACAAGTGTCAACACACAGCACGTGTTACGTGTTTTAAATGATAACCGAAATTGCAACTAATTGTATTTCAAACTACACATCGGCAGAGCCTGCTAAGGATGAAAGGAGGTGGCACGAACGAAGAGCAAGAAAAATAAGTCAACGATGAAACCGCCAGGCACAGTGCAAGCGAAGTTAACTGTCATCCAAAGAGATGCATAACGATTAACGTTAATTCGAGGCTTCGAACAGGGTTGCCGAGGATATGAATAAAATGGTAGGGTTTCAAACAAGTCGCTAATTTTTTAAATAATAATTCAGGGTCTCACACAAGGCGCGGATTTTTTAAACAATTTTTTCATGGTCTCTCACAAGGCGTGGATTTTTTAAGTAATTTTTTTAGGGTCTTCTACAAGGCGTGAACTTTTTAAATATTTTTTTTCAGGGTCTCTTACAAGGCGTGGATTTTTTAAATAATTTTTTTCCTACAAGGCGTGGACTTTTTAAATAATTTTTTTCAAGGTCTCCTACAAGGCGTCGACTTTTTAAATAATTGTTTTCAGGGTCTCCTACAAGGCGTGCACTTTTTAAATATTTTTTTTTCAGGGTCTCTTACAAGGCGTGGACTTTTTAAATAATTTTTTGTTCAGGGTCTCCTACAAGGCGTGTTCTTGTTTAATATTTTTTTTCAGGGTCTCCTACAAGGCGTGGACTTTTTAAATAATTTTTTTCAGGGTCCCCTGCAAGGCTTGGACGTTTTAAATCATTTTTTTCAGGGTCTCCTACAATGCGTGGAATTTTTAAATAATTTTTTTAGGGTCTCCTACAAGGCGTGGATTTTTGAAATAATTTTTTTTCAGGGTCTCCTACAAGGCGTGGACTTTTGAAATATTTTTCTTCAGGGTCTCTCACAAGGCTTGGATTTTTTAAATAATTTTTTCAGGGTCTCCTACAAGGGGTGGACTTTTTAAATAATTTTTTTTTAGGTTCTCCTACAAGCCATGGACTTTTTAAATAATTTTTTTTCAAGGTCTTATATAAGGCGTGGACATTTTAAATAATTTTTTGTTCAAGGTCTCCTACAAGGCGTCGATTTTTTAAATAATTGTTTTCAGGGTCTCCTACAAGGCGTGCACTTTTTAAATATTTTTTTTCAGGGTCTCTTACAAGACGTGGTCTTTTTAAATAATTTTTTCAGAGTCTCCTACAAGGCGTGGTCTTTTTAAATAATTTTTTCAGGGTCTCCTACAAGGCGTGGACTTTTTAAATAAATATTTTCAAGGTCTCTTACAAGGTGAGGAGTTTTTAAATAATTTTTTCAGGGTATTCAACAAGGCGTGGACTTTTTAAATAATTTTTTTCAGGGTCTCCTACAAGGCGTGGACTTTTTAAATAATTTTTTTCAAGGTCTACTACAAGGCGTGGAGTTTTTAAATAATTTTTTTCAGGGTATTCAACAAGGCGTGGACTTTTTAAATAATTTTTTTCAGGGTCTCCTACAAGGCGTGGACTTTTTAAATAATTTTTTTCAGGGTCTCCTACAAGGCGTGGACTTTTTAAATAATTTTTTTCAGGGTCTCCTACAAGGCGTGGACTTTTTAAATAATTTTTTTCGGGGTCTCCTACAAGGCGTGCACTTTTTAAATATTTTTTTTCAGGATCTCCTACAAAGCGTGAACTTTTTAAATAATTTTTTCAGGGTCTCCTACAAGGCGTGGACTTTTTAAATATTTTTTTAAGGGTCTCCTACAAGGCGTGGACTTTTTAAATAATTTTTTAAGGGTCTCCTACAAGGCATGGACTTTTTATATAATTTTTTTAAGGGTCTCCTACAAGGCGTGGACTTTTTTAATATTTTTTTAGGGTCTCCTACAAGGCGTGGACTTTTTAAATAAATTCTTTCAAGGTCTCTTACAAGGTGAGGAGTTTTTAAATAATTTTTTCAGGGTATTCAACAAGGCGTGGACTTTTTAAATAATTTTTTTCAGGGTGTCCTACAAGGCGTGGACTTTTTAAATAATTTTTTTCAGGGTCTCCTACAAGGCGTGGACTTTTTCAACAAACTTTTTTCAGGGTCTCTTACAAGGTGAGGAGTTTTTAAATAAATTTTTTCAGGGTCTCTTACAAGGTGAGGAGTTTTTAAATACTTTTTTCAGGGTCTCCTACAAGGCGTGGACTTTTTAAATAATTTTTTTCAGGATCTCCTACAAAGCGTGAACTTTTTAAATAAGTTTTTCAGGGTCTCCTACAAGGCGTGGACTTTTCAAATAATTGTTTTTCTGGGTCTAACACAAACGGCAACCCTTAAAATTGTATCCCAACACAGAGAGCAGTTACCGTCAAGTATAAACATGAATACAAGTGGGGAAAATGTTGAATCTCCCCAAAAAAAAGGGAGCCATCATTCAAAATACTCTCTTCGGAATTAAATCCTTACAAAATGGTTACCATTATTCTGGGATTGAGTACTAAAGCCTATGTGTGTACACCATCATTGCTGATGTTAATTACTTTGGACACCTTCTGTTTTGTTTTTTGTTTTTTTTTTCATTACGTCCTTCCGGTTTAAATAAGGCCATCATTGTTTTTGGTTTCGCCAAGAATTTTTGTTGTTGATGCCGTTGTGTGTGCGGCATTTATCAAAAAGCCATGCAACAACATGCAAAGCTTCTGTTTTGTAGCTGCCTACTGCTGCTGCCCGACATCTGTAGATTTCCACTCAGACCTCTTCTTGTTCTTCTACTTCACTTTGGCAATTATTTAGCTGGATTTTCAAGTTTATATAGGTATGGGTGAGTGTGTATGTGTCTTGTTCAAAAAAAAAAGAGCGAACAAGTAGTGCTACGCTTAAACAATTTTCATGTAAATTCAAATACTTCAAAATAAAAACAAAAAAACACCGGTAGGAAGTTTTGAATTTTTCCGACTATGGCATCACCCGGTTCCATGATGTCTTGTTGCAGTTGTTTTCATCTTTCTTATTGCCTTTTTTCCTTTAATTACAAACACATGTTAAATTAAATTGCTTCATTGATGTTTTCAATGCGTTTGCAGCACAGTGTTCGGAAAACGAAACCTTGGAAACAGATTCTTTAAAAAATCCACGCCTTGTATAGACCTCGAAAAAATATTCTTTAAAAAATCCACGCCTTGTATAGACCTCGAAAAAATATTCTTTAAAAAATCCACGCCTTGTATAGACCTCGAAAAAATATTCTTTAAAAAATCCACGCCTTGTATAGACCTCGAAAAAATATTCTTTAAAAAATCCACGCCTTGTATAGACCTCGAAAAAATATTCTTTAAAAAATCCACGCCTTGTATAGACCTCGAAAAAATATTCTTTAAAAAATCCACGCCTTGTATAGACCTCGAAAAAATATTCTTTAAAAACACCACGCCTTGTATAGGATCTCGAAAAAATATTCTTTAAAAAATCCACGCCTTGTATAGGATCTCGAAAAAATATTCTTTAAAAAATCCACGCCTTGTATAGGATCTCGAAAAAATATTCTTTAAAAAATCCACGCCTTGTATAGGATCTCGAAAAAATATTCTTTAAAAAATCCACGCCTTGTAGAGACCTCGGAAAAATATTCTTTAAAAAATCCCCGCCTTCTAGAGACCTCGGAAAAATATTCTTTAAAAAATCCACGCCTTCTAGAGACCTCGGAAAAATATTCTTTAAAAAATCCACGCCTTCTAGAGACCTCGGAAAAATATTCTTTAAAAAATCCACGCCTTCTAGAGACCTCGGAAAAAAGATTCTTTAAAAACACCACGCCTTGTAAGGACCTCGGAAAAGGACTCTTTAAAAAATCCACTCCTTGTAAGGACCTCGGAAAAGGACTCTTTAAAAAATCCACGCCTTCTAGAGACCTCGGAAAAGGACTCTTTAAAAAATCCACGCCTTGTAAGGACCTCGGAAAAGGACTCTTTAAAAAATCCACGCCTTCTAGAGACCTCGGAAAAATATTCTTTAAAAAATCCACGCCTTCTAGAGACCTCGGAAAAATATTCTTTAAAAAATCCACGCCTTCTAGAGACCTCGGAAAAATATTCTTTAAAAAATCCACGCCTTGTATAGACCTCGGAAAAAGAATCTTTAAAAAATCCACTCCTTGTATAGACCTTGGAAAAAAGAATCTTTAAAAAATCCATGCCTTGAATAGACCTCGGAAAAAGAATCTTTAAAAAATCCACGCCTTGTATAGACCTTGGAAAAAAGAATCTTTAAAAAATCCACGCCTTGTATAGACCTCGGAAAAAGATTCTTTAAAAAATCCACGCCTTGTATAGGACCTCGGAAAAAGACTCTTTAAAAAATCCACGCCTAAAAGATCCACATCTTGTATAGGACCTCGGAAAGTGTTATTTAAAAAAGCCATGCCTTGTATAGGACCTCGGGAAAAATATTCTTTAAAAAATCCAAGCCTTGTAAAGACCTCGGAAAAAGATTCTTTAAGAATTTCGAAAAAATATTTTTTAAAAAAATCTGCAATTAATATGGACCACTGTTCCATTCGGTTTTTTGGTTTTTTTCAACCAAATATATTTTTCCTTGAGATCTTCCAACAATAATTTTCCAACCTACATTGCTATTTTCCATTTCAATAGTAGTACTTCGAACAACGAACTTCGGAAACCACTAGGAAGCCAATTTCCCTTTGCCACGACACTTTCGATACGTGGGCTTGCTTTCGTTCTTAAGACTTCTGCTATACCTTTTTCTCGATTTTTATTATTCTACAGCTGACGATTTTGTTGTTGTTATTGTTGTTCTTCTTAGCCATAAAATAATATTGCTTTCGTGACACTTAACTGTTGTCACTTGTTCCATGTATTTCTGTTCGGAGATAAGCTTATCTCGCATTACAATCGACCACCAAACCGAACTAACCATCGTGGCAACCGACCGACCAGCCAACCATCCACAGCTAGCTTTTAGCCAAACAAACCAATGGTTAAATGGACGGATTGATAGACGGACAGACAAACGGTACGGTCGCAAAAACCTAACCCAAACAAAATCGGTTTAGTAGCTGTAAAAGCCCAGGCAGCTGAAATTCAAATGCATTCGACGGCGATGGCGACAAGGCAGGCGCGAGCGAGCACAATGTAAATTCACTGAACAAATCGCATTTACGGCCACCACAAAAAAAAACTGAACTAAAAATTAAATAAATGAATAAATAACATTTGCACATAGTCACATACAAACATACACACACACACGAACACCTATGTATCGGCATCGGGATAAATATGAATGATTAATTTTGACACTTGCATTACGGAAGGATGGAAAAATTATGTTATTTTTCAGAATATTTTTCAGGAACTCACTAAAGGCGTGGATTTTCAGGCCTTCGGAAAACCTCTCTTACTATGAAAAAGACCACCGAAAACGTATAAAGGACCACGATCTGTGAATCTGCACTTGGAATGTGCGCACGTTGTACAGAAGAGGTGCAGTTTTCGCCTTGGCGGATATACTCGAGAAGTACAAAGCCGATATTATTGCCTTACAGGAAATGCGATGGAAAGGGTCAGGAGTACGAAAATCAGACGATTACGCCCTGTATTATAGCTATCATGAAACGAGACGTGAATGTGTCTGCGGATTTATGGTTAATAGGAGAATAAAAGACCTCGTCTCCAGTTTCACTCCAATAGATGAGCGAATTGCGATAATCCGTATAAAAGCGAAGTTCTTCTACATCAGTCATATTTGCGCCCATGCTCCGACGGAAGACAAAAATGAACAGACCAAAGACATTTTTTACGAGCGCCTAGAAACTGCATATGACCGCTGCCCTGGCCATGACATTAAAATTCTGCTAGTAGATTTTAATGCAAAAATCGGAAGGGAAAATATTTTTGGTCCCATTGTCGGAAAATTCAGCCTCCACGAAGAAACATCCGACAACGGCATGAGGTTGATTGACTTCGCGGCAGTAAAAAACCCTGTATTTAGCAGCAACAGATTCAAGCATCTCGATATACAGAAGGCCACCTGGATTTCTGCCGATCGAACAATGAGAAATCAAATCGATCATGTTGTGATAGACGGAAGGCATTCGTCCAGTGTTTTAGACGTTCGATAGATACGAGGAGTGAATATTGATTCGGGCCATTACCTTGTGGCAGACAAAGGTTCGCACACGTCTTAATGTAGCAGCAAAGGTGCGATCTAACACAACACGGAAACTCGACGTCGAAAAGCTGCAAACACAACAGGTAGCAGAGGCCTACTCCGCTCAACTTACCCACCAGCTTGACGAAAACACTTCTTGTCCCGATAATAGTATAGAAGCGCAATGGCAAAGAATTGCCCACTCCCTACAAACTGCAGCAAAGGCAACACTTGGGTACCAAAAACCACCAGCAAGAAATCCATGGTACGATCAGGAATGTCGTAATGCTACTGATGTGAAAAACGCAGTGTATAGGGCAACCCTGCAAACAGCAGCAGCACGTAAAGAGATGGAAAATTATCGGCAGAAAAGGAGAGAGGAGAAACGTATTTTCAAAAAAAGAAGAAAGAACAAGTAAAACGTGAGCGTGAGCAAATCGAGATGTACAGAAGTCAGAATGAAGTCCGAAAATTCTACCAACCGGTAAAACACCAAACCGAAGGTTTTGGAGCAGGCACATCCTCCTGTAGAGATGAAGAAAGAAACCTGGTGACAGATACAGACAGCGTGCTGAGGATCTGGAAGGACCATTTTGAAAAACTTCTGGTATCAAATAATAGCGGAGCCAATACTAGATGACCGTCTGGAGTGTATACCATCTAGCCAAGATGAGGTCAATCGACTGAAGAATAATAAAGCAGCAGGTGCTGATGGTTTACAAGCCGAACCATTCAACACTGGTGGTCAGATGCTGGTAAGGAGGCATGCACCAGCTGATTAGTACAATTTGGCTTGAGGAAAACATGCCCAAAGATTGGAACCTCGGCATCCCGTGTCCCGTGCACAAAAAAGGAGACAAGACGATATGTGCCAACTATAGAGAAATAAGTCTCCTTCCCATCGCATATAAAGTGCTATCCAGCGTACTGTGTGAACGACTGACGCCAATGGTCAATGACATTATTGGACAATACCAATTCGGCTTTAGACCTGGCAAATCCACCATTGACCAGATTTTCACTCTGCTCCAAATCCTGGAAAAAATCGACGAAAAACACATCGACACATTCCATCTATTCGTCGACTATAAAGCCGCATTCGATAGCCCTATCCGTTCAGAGGTGTATAAAGCCATGTCTGCGTTTGGTATTCCTGCAAAATTAATATGGCACAAGTTCAGCCGTTAAAGTCGGAAAGGACCTCTCGGAACCCTTTAATACCCAACGAGGATTCAGACAAGTTGACAGTTTGTCGTGTGACTTTTTTAACATCCTGCTGGAAAAGGTCATACGAGAGGCAAAAGTGAACAGAAATGGCACTCTGTACACCAACCAACACATGTTACTCACCTACGCCGATGACATCGACATAATGGGTCGAACATTGAGAGCGGTAACAGCCACTTTTGAACAAATTGAGAAGGAATCTGCCAAAGTGGATCTGCCAGTAAACGGCGAGAAGACCAAGCTGATGGTATCAACGCGCAAGACGTCCAGTAGACTCGGACCAACTGTGGAACTTGGGAACTACAGCTTCGAGGTAGTCAAAGATTTTATATACCTTGATACCGCCATAAACAAAACGAATGACATCAGTTTTGAAATTCGGAGAAGGATTGTGATGGTCAACAGATGCTACTATGGGCTGAGTAAGCAAGTCAAAAGCAAGGCCACCTCCCAAACTCACACTCTACAAATCTTTTCTAAGCTCGGCTTATGGAACGAAAGTTCTGTCACAAGCCAGCTAAGTAAGTAAATGGAACTAATGTTAGTAACATTTTGATTTGGGTAAACCCCTGGCACAACGAATATGTAGTCCATTTACAGTAGTTGATGTATTTAAGTATACCGATCGTCATATCTCGACTAGCTGAGTCGATCTAGACATGCGTGTCCATCCGTCCGTCCGTCTGTCCATTATAATTTGTAAACACGATACAGGCCACAGTTATGGACCAATCTTCACGAAATTTTGCATGTAGAATGGCTTTTGGCCAATGACAATGACTTTAATTTCCGATGATGATCAGATAATAATTTTAATATAATTTTTTTTTAGTCGATTGATAGGCCACAAGCTGAACATCACAACACAACCCACGGTAAAGGGAATCTGTTCAAGTAATTTGAAGGGCTGTACTGAATATTTGGAATATTCGGAAAATATGTCAGTGTTGTTGATCTCTAATCAGCCAAGAGGGTGGAAATATCACGAAATATTGCCCAGGCTCAAAATAAACAGCCGCAGAATGTTAGAGTTCCGTGGTAGTAGTGTAGGGTATCGTATGGTCGGCTTCGTCCGCTATACAGCTTCGCTCACTGGTTTTTAAATATTTTTTGTCCTTTTCTGCCCTTTTCCATGAACTCAAACCATTGCAAACCAATAAAATGTTACAAGCAAAAAAAAATAGATCCTTTTTTTAAGAAATTTAAGATGGCTTTGGCCAATTTTCGATACGATTGATCACAAAAATATTTCCCATAAATTGTTGATTTTTTTGTTTTTTTTTTTTTGGAAATTTTGTTATCTTTTCAGCTGGCTTTAAGAAGACATTTTGCCACCGAAAGTTGTTCTCATGTTGCAGTTTTTGTGTTTTTTTTTTTTTTTTTTTTTTTTTTTTGAATTTTTGGATTTTGAAATGCCAATTCCAATAGCAACCTGAAAATTGGCCAACACTGAGGAGCAACAACAAGAAAAAAGATGGTAAAGTGCGTAGTTTTTGGTTCCTAAAAAAACAAAACAGTTGACTGGTTTTTGTTTCTTTTGCGAAAGACATGGCTAAGTCTTGGGCTTTTCTTTTGGAGTTTAGTTGGTAGATTGTAGTCCGACATCCATGTCTGTCGTCATCGCTTGGGCTTGTATCTGCCAATTCCATAGAATTCTTTTTGGAACGAACATAACACACACCAAAAATAAAAACAGAAAAACACGAAACGAAATTAAACAATACGTCTGCTGCTGCTGCTATGGCTGCCGAACAAAATGTGTATTGAAAAATCTCCTAATTGGTTCAAAATTCCAATCTAACAAGCCTAGCAGTGGTGGTAGCTACCA